>NW_021320182.1:160361-272887 GCF_001605985.2 Dendrobium catenatum
TGTGTGATGAGCAATCACGGGGGAGTGGATTAGTGGATGATTATGTTTCAATCATTCACTAATCCCTTCATTAGACTTACTTTCTTCTTATTGTAGTTTGTATGCGTAGGATGCACCACCACTTAGTTTAAACTCTCATAGATCTAAGGACATGGTGTGTTTACTGCTTTTGTGTGTTACCATGCATTATTACCTTGAGGGTTAGCTAAAACTTCACTTTAAACCCATATAATGTAGTGACACCCTAAGGACCTGTCTAGTGAACTTAGAAAATTTCTAGGAGATAGGGTAGATCACTGATTGACATGAAAACTTTAACATATGAACTTAGAGACACCCTAAACATCTCAGAATTTTATAGGAATTTTTAGGAGCTTTTAGACCCCTTAATTAAACCTTAATTTATCCGTTAATTTGACCTTAGGTGAAAATTACTTTTTTGTCCCTAATAAATAATTAAAAATTATTAAAAATCCCAAAATTTCCCTAAACACTTAGAAACACCTTATGTCATTTCAGATCTTTGGGGGTGATTCCAATCAGTTTTGGGCTGATTTGGATCAAAACCTTAAAATCAGCCTTTAACTAAATAATTTATACAATTCCATAAATACTCTAAACTTAGAAAATTCATAATTAATTTTAGAAAATTATAAATTAGGCAAACTCACTTGCATTAGACTCCTATTAGGGTATAATATTTATTAAAAATATTAGAATTCCAAAAACTAACCTAAATTAGAAAGTCAACTTTTTGGTCAACCCCAGCCTATAGCTTAGGGCCTGAAACTTGGAAAATTCATAACTTTGCATAGGAAACTCCAAATCCACCAAACTACCTTTCTAATTACTCACCTGAAGGTTTATTATTTACTTAAAATTTTAAGAGACCTAAACCTAGCATATTTCCCATAGTGACTTTTTGGACCGCCTCAGCCTAGTAGCTAGGAGGATTCGAGACTTTTCAAAATTGGCTAATATCATTTGAACTTCAAATATTACTACTCCAAGTATTTAAAACTAATCAATCAATTAAACTAACTAAAATGGACCCCAATCTATTAATATTTAAACTATAATAAAATTTTCTCTTCTGGCCTATAATTATTCTGAACTTTAGGTAACTTTAACTAACTACCCAAATTAAGACATATCCAAGCCACACCAGCCGTACACACACGTAGAATTGTTTGCTAGGGCACCACTTTTAGACTTAGGCTAGACTGGTGTTTATTTCTTTCTGCTGTGTGCCGGAGCTTTCTGTGATTTTCACTGCATGTTGTATGAAATTGATTGGTGTGTTTGCTTACTTTTTCTGCGCTCTGGATATGATGTGATGTACGCTAGATTTACCCCTAGGTTAGGAACGATGCATATATACTGTTCTTCTTGCAGGTGGCCATGCTCATGTTATGCTAAAAGGGGGCAACCGTTATGATTTTTAATGATGTTTTATGTAGATGCTTGTTCAGCCCTTCCTAATAAAATGAGGGTTAAAATCATTAAATTATAACTGCTACATGTGCTCCAGAAGCTATATTAGCCCTCAATCATTAAGAGCATGGCCAAGTTTGGCTTGATGCGCATTTTTATTTTATATATAACTGCTTGAGATATTATAAGTGCTTGGGATTTTTATTAGGATAACCATATAGGAGAGTCTAGATTTACTGCTTTCCATTTATGTAAATATTTTTAATGAATTGTTAAGAGTTGTGAAATTAATATTTGAGTTGGGATATTCTTATCTAACTCGAATTCCAAAAGAAGAATACATCCTCATAGGGGAGAGTCTTCTTCCATTTGGAAGGTCGAGTTGGATGTCTTTAGATATATAAAGAGAAAAGACTACTCCCTAATAGGGGAAATTGTCTCTTCGTTTGGATGTTCAAGCCACGACGGATCCAAGGAGTCCAAGGAAAAAAGATCCAATGAGTCAAAGGAGAAGAGATCCAAGGAGTCCAAGGAGGAGAGTTCTAAGGAGTCCAAAGAGAAGAAGACTGAAGAGTTGAAGACCCAATATCCCACTCAAAGTCATTTACGTTTATCATAAGTTTAGAAATCCGGGTTGGCAGTGATGCCCGACCACTTTACTTTTTGCATACCCTGGTTATAATTAAAGGCTAATTTACCTATGGACATTTACTTGATTGGTTTATTTATATTAATGTGTTTATTTTAATTGCGTGAAAGAAATTGCCTGCTTTTTCTAGGTTTCTTTTTTGCATGCCGATTTTGTTTTAGTTTGGATTGCATTAGGCTCTTTTAAGGACAATAAAACCTTTTTTCTACTCATAATTAAAATTTAATATTTAAGATTTAAACAATTTAGAAACTTAACGAATCTAAGGAATTGCCGGAACTATCCGGGGTCGCATGCATAATGTTGCATCTCCTCTCTCCTTCTTATAAGACACCTCTATGCCTGTGGGTAGAGTCCAGATAATATGACCTATAAGGATGAAGTACCAGACCTAGGGAGGCCCAATCTTTTCTAAAAATTATTTTACATTAAACCTGTTTTTAAAATTCAATGCATATTTTATTTAGACCTTTCAACTAGCATGGATTCCATTAGTAACCAACTAAATTAAATTTTAATTGCATTAGGTAGGAGCATTTATCCTACATAAGTTCATGACCAAATAAGAAACTCTCTAGATGTTGGTTATATTTTCAGAAACTGTATTATCCACCCATCATTCATAAATGACTAGACTACATAATTTTGAACCGATTTAGATGGTTAGCTGGCTCCCCAATCCAGGCCGGGGTAAGTCCAGATCTTTGCATTGCATTAGTTAGGACACGGGTGTTAGTGTGTGTAGAACACTAAGCCCAACTTAGATTTAGGGCTCGAGGCTACTACATTCGGTCTCGTGGTATGCCTAAATAGTGGGTAGGTTCCTTTTCTTCGGGGACTATAAATCCTACTTCTCTGCATCACAGGATGACGCCACCTCCATACTTTTCTCACGCATGTGATTGAGTGCTTGACCTTCTTTTCCCCAGTTTTCTTTTAGTACCATAGAGCATCCGAATGCTGGTATGAACCATGCATGCTGACTCACCCATTTGGGACCTTTCTTTCTTTTGAGTAGGACTTTTTAATCTACACCCTTATGCCAATCCCACCTTGGGAAGGATAACGTATGATCCTTAATCGAGAGTTTTCTCGGGTTCCGGCCTGAGATGTAATTAAACACGGGGCTTGCGCCCGTGGGAAACTTGGCTCCACATCTACTAAACTCCATCCGAGCTGATGGATCGGGTGGGGGAAACCCGTGACTGTGATCAGGTCGTGTATATTACTACCCATCGGGGTGTGCTGGCGAGAGCCGCTATCCTCAATGGTTAGTCGTATGCACGATCCAATCTGTCCCTTCCAATTGGCCCGTTTGCGCGGTGCTCTTTCGGAGTCCACAAGTTTCTGGCGACCACGGTGGGACCAGTTTCTCTTTCCATCTTTGGATTATATATTATTCTTTCTTGTGTGTACTCCGGAATTGGTACTCCTTAGATTAGGTCCGTCCTACTTTTCGTTAGGGTCTTTCTTTAGTCAGGGTTCCTTCCCCTTTAGGTAGGGTTCTTCTCTACTCTACTTTTATTCAGCCTTGCAGGCTATTACGTCCTTTATCAATTCTTATTCCTATCTTCTTTCATGATTTCAGTTCTAATCAAATTTTCAAATTTCTTTTCTTGGCAACAGTGCCATGGCTCCTTTTGTTCCTTTCGTGACTTTTAGCTTTAGCTCGGATGCGCGGGTGACTCTTCCTGAGTCCCTGCTCGCTAGTCCACCCGTTGGAGGGATCACTTTTGGTTCCTTCACGGACTCGGCCTTCGTCACTCTTGACGGGCCGACCCCGGCTGAGGCTGCTGCATTCTCTCCTTCCCAGAGGAGAGGACGCACAACCATGCACCCTTTTGGATGTCCAGCTGCTCGGCGGATAGCCTGGGCACCTGCTCGTCCTGTCCCTGTACTTGCGCAGCCAGTTCTTCCTGTGGCTAGTCGAGCAGTGTCTAGGCCACTTCCAGTTTCCCTTGTTCGTCCTGCGGTTAGGCGGCCAGCGCCTTCCGCTCCTGTTGTACATGTTGCTCTGACCCCTCAGCGCCGACAGCCTATTACTGTTGTTACTCTCGCTGTTCCAGCGGAAGTACCTCGAGTTCGGGTTCCCCCTCCCACTTCCATTAGAAAGAGGGGTGCCCAGACCGAGGTGCCTTCGCTCTCTTTTGGTCGGGTTTCTGTTTTCGCTCGGCTCTCATCCTGAGAGCGCCGGGCAGACCCGACTCTTCCAGTTGTCCCTATTCCCCCTGCCACCCAGGCAGTGAGTTTAGATGTTCCGTCTACCTCCACCTCCGGCCTTGGGAGAAAGGCTAGGAGGAATATGAATAGGAGGCTCCGTTTAGCTCCGTTAGAGTCAGAGGCAGCATATGGCAGACGCGATAGCTCACCAGGAGCTAGTTCAGAGGACGGTGGCTCCCAGGCAGCGGAGACCACGACTAGTTACAGTTGTTCCCACCCTGGATGTCATAGTAGCTTCTGAGATAGAGGCGATCCAGGAAGGACGCTTCTCTCCACTGACTCATAGTGGGGATGAGGAGGACGTTGCTCGCATTGTGGCGGCTCCTCCTGTCACTACTACTTTACCCCGGGCTAGGATCCCCAGGGATGCTGGTGTTCGAGCCCTCACTCAGAGGATTCAAAATATCGTCCGCCTAGTGCAAGGCAGAGGGTCTGTCAGTCGGGAGAGGTTACTCCGATAGATATCTCGGGCTACCTTCCAGTTGAGGAGACAGATTACGAGGCGACTGCACAGTTGGCAAAGAGGAGACAGACTGGTTGCATCTGCTGCTGATGTGTCTGTCCTCTCTGCCAACTGTACAGTCGCCTCGCAGTCTGTCTCCTCAACTGGAAGGTAGCCCGAGAGATCTGTCGGAGTAACCACTCCCGACTGACAGGCCCTCTACCTCGTGCTAGGCGGACGATGTTTCGAATCCTCTGAGTGAGGGCTCGAACACCAGCGTCCCTGGGGATCCTAGCCCGGGGTAAAGTAGTAGTGACAGGAGGAGCCGCCGCAATGCGCGCAACATCCTCCTCATCTCCATTGTATGTCAGTGGAGAGAAGCTTCCTCCCTGTATCGCCTCTATCTCAGGAGCTACTATGTCATCCGTGGTGGGCACAACGGTAACTAGTCGTGGTCTCCGCTGCCTGGGAGCCACCGTCCTCTGAACTAGCTCCTGGTGAGCTATCGCGTCTTCCATATGCTGCCTCTCTGACTCTGATGCAGCTAAACGGAGCCTCCTATTCCTATTCCTCCTAGCCCTTCTCGTAAGGCCGGAGGTGGAGGTAGACGGAACATCTAAACCCACTGCCTGGGTGGCAGGGGGAACATGGACAATTGGAAGAGTCGGGGTTTGCCCGGCTCTCTCATGATGAGAGAGCCGAGCGAAAACAGAAACCCGACCAGAAGATGACGAAGGCACCTCGGTCCGGGCACCCCTCTTCCTAGTGGAAGTGGGAGAGGGAACCCGAACTCGAGGTACTTTCGTCGGAAAAGCGGGAGTAACAACAGCAACAGGCTATTGGCACTGAGGGGACGGAGCAACCTGTGCAACAGGAGCGGCAGGCGCTGGCCAGGGGGAACTGGAAGTGGCCTAGGCACTGGTTGCCTAGCCACTGGGAGCACTGGCTGCGCAGGTACATGGACAGGACGAGCAGGTGCCCGAGCTGTCTGCCGAGCAGCTGGACGTCCAAATGGGCGTATGGCTGCGCGTCCTCTCCTCTGGGGAGGAGAGAATGCAGCATCCTCAGCCGGGGTCGGCCCGCCAAGAGTGACGAAGGCCGAGTCCTTTAAGGAACCAAAAGTGATCCCTCCAGCTGGTGGACTAGCGAGCAGGGACTCAGGAAGAGTCACCCGTGCGTCCGAGCCAAAGCTAAAAGTCATGGAAGGAACGAAAGGAGCCATGACACTGCTGCCAAGAAAAGAAATTTGAAAAATTAGTTAGTACTGAATCATGAAAGAAGACAGGAATAAGAATTGATAAAGGACGGAATAGCTGTAAGGCTGGAAAAAAGTTGAGTAGAGAAGAATTCTAGCTAAAGGGGAAGGAACCCTAACTAAGAGTGGGACGGACCTAATCTAAGGAGTACCAATCCCGGAGTACAGACAAGAAAGAATAATATATGATCCAAAGATGGAGAGAGAAACTGGTCCCACAGTGGTCGCCAGAAACCTGTGGACCTTCTAAAGAGCACCACACAAATGAGCCAATTGGAAGGTACAGATTGGATCGTGCATACGACTAACCATTGAAGATAGCGGCTCTCGCCAGCGCACCTCGATGGGTAGTAATATACACGACCTGATCACTGTCACGGGTTTCCCCCACCCGATCCATCAGCTCAGATGAGGTTTAGTAGATGTGGGGCCAAGTTACTTACGGGCGCAAGCCCCCGTAGTTAATTACATCCCAGATCGAAGCCCGAGAAAACTCTCGATTAAGGATCATACATTATCCTTCCCAATATGGGATTGACACAAGGGTGTAGACTAAGAAGTCATACTCAAAAGGAAGAAAGGTCCCAAAGGGGTGAGTCAACATGCATGGTTCATACCAGAATTCGGTGGCTCTAGGGTACGAAAATGAAGCTGGAGAAAAGAAGGTCAAGCACTTAATCAGATGCGTGAGAGAAGTATAAAGGTGGCGTCATCCTGTGACGCAGATAAATTGGATTTATAGTCCCTGAAAAAAAGAGACATACCCACTATTTAGGTATACTACGAGACCGAATATAGTAGCCTTGAGCTCTAAATCTAAGTTGGGCTTAGTGTTCTACACACAGTAACACCCATGTCCTAACTAATGCAGTGCAAAAGTCTAGACTTCGACCTGGATTGGGGAGCCAGCTAACCACCTAAATCAATTCAAAATCATGTAGTCTAGTCATTTATGAAAGATGGGTGGATGGTACAGTTTTTGAAAAGAGAACCGACATCTAGAGAGTTTTCTATTTGGTCATGGATTTATGTAGGATAAATGCTTCTAGCTAATGCAATTAAAATTTAATTTGGTTGGTTACTAATGCAATCCATGCTAGTTGAAAGGTCTAAATTAAGTATGCATTGAATTTTAAAAACAAGTTTAATATAAAATAATTTTTAGAAAAGACTGAGCCTCTCTAGGTCCGGCATTTTATCCTCATAGGCTAGATTATTTGGACTCTACCCGCAGGCAGGGAGGCGTCTTATAAGAAGGAGAGAGGAGATGCAACATTATGCATGCGATCCCGAACGGTTCCGGCAATTACCTAGATTCATTAAGTTTTTAAATTGTTTAAATCTTAAATATTAAATTTTAATTATGAATAGAAAAAAAGTTTTATATTTCTTAAAAGAGCCTAACATAATCCAGGCTAAAACAAAATTGGCATGCAAGAAAGAAACCTGAAAAAAGCAGACAATTTCTACTGCAAATAAAATAAACACATCAATATAAATAAACCAATCAAGTAAATGTCCATATGTAAATTGCCCTTTAATTACAATCCAGGGTATGTAGAAAGTAAAGTGGCTTGGCACCACTGCCAACAACCCGAATTTCTAACCTATGACAGACGCAAATGATTTTGAGTGGGATATTGGGTCTTCAAATTTTCAACTCTTCAGTCTTCTTCTCCTTGGAACACTCATCCTTGGACTCATTGGATCTTTCCATCTTAGACTCCTTGGATCTCTTTTTCTTGGACTCCTTAGATTCGTCATGGCTTGAACATTCAAACGAAGAGAGAATTCCCCCTAGTAAAGGGTATTGCCTTTTCTCTTTGGATATCTAAAGCCATCCAACTTGATCTTTCAAATAGAAGAAGACTCTCCCATATAAATATGCCTTCTTCTTTTGGAATTCGAGTTGGATAAGAATATCCCAACTCAAATGTCAATTTCATAACTCGTAACAATTCATTACAAATATTTTCATAAATAGAAAGCAGTAAATCTACTCTCCTGCATGGTTATCCTAATAAAAATATCAAACATTTATGATATCTCAAGCAGTTATATAAGGAATAAAAATGCGCATCACAGTCAAACTTGGCCATGCTCTTAACGATTGAGGGCTAATGCAGCTTTTGGAGCACTTGTAGTAGTTATAATTTAATGATTTTAGCCCTCATTTTATTAGGGGGGCTGAGCAAGCACCTGCATAAAACATCATTAGAAATCATGACAGTTGCCCGCTTTTTAGCATAACAAGAGCATAACCACATGCAAGAAGAACAATATATATGCATCGTTCCTAACATAGGGATAAATCTAACGTACATCACATCATATCCAGAGTACGGAAAAAGTAAACAAACACACCAATCAATTTCATATAACATAAAGTGAAAATCACGAAAAGCTCCGGCACACAGTAGAAAGAAATAAACATCGGCCTAGCCTAAGTCTAGAAGTGGTGCCTTAGCAAATAATTCTACGTGTGTGTATGACTGGTGTGGCTTGGATATGTCCTAATATGAGTAGTTAGTTAAAGTTACCTAAATTTCAGGTTTGTTATAGGCCAGAAGAGGAAATTTTTATTAGAGTTTAAATATTAATGGATTGGGGTCCATTTTAGTTAGTTTAATTGGTTGATCAGTTTTAAATATTTGGGGTAGTGATATTTGAAGTTCAAATGACATTAGCTAATTTTGGAAAGTTCCGGGTCCTTCTAGTTACTAGGCTGAGAGGGTCCAAAAAATCACTATGAGAAATAGGCTAGATTTGGATCTCCTAAAATTTTAAGTAAATGCTAGACCTTAAGGTGAGTAATTAGACAGATAGTTTATTGGATTTGGAGTTTCCTATGCAAAGTTATGAATTTTTCAAGTTTCGGGCCCTAGGCTATAGGCTGGAGTTAATCAAAAAGTTGGCTTTCTAATTTAGGTTAGTTTCTAGAATCCTAATATTTTTAATAACTACTAGACGCTAATAGAAGTCTAATGCAAGTGAGTTTACCTAATTTGTAATTTTCTACAATTAGTTATGAATTTTCTAAATTCATGATATTTATGGAATTATCTAAATTATCTAGTTAAAGGTTGATTTTAAGGTTTTGATCCAAATTAGGCATAAACTAATTGGAATCACCCCCAAAGGTCAGAAATGACAGAAGGAAGTGTTCCCAAGTGTTTGGTGAAAATTTGGGATTTTTAATAATTTTTAATGATTTATTAGGGGCAAAAAGGTAATTTTTACCTAAGGTTAAATTAGGGGTCAACCTAAAGTCAAACTAAGGAGCCCTATTTATCTAAGGTTGGGGATTAGATTCTAAGCAATTTGAGGTATTATGAGTAATTTTCTGATCTAAAATGAATTTATTGTAATTTTTAAAAGTCTCGGGACCCTATTTAACGGATAAATTAGGGTTGGCTAATTATGAGGTCTAAAAGCTTCTAAAAATTCCTAGAAAATTCTGAGAAATTTAGGGTGTCTCTAAGTTCAGATGTGAAAGTTTTCATGTCAATCAATAAGTTTAATAATAATTAAAATACTTATTTTAAAAGAAAAGGCGGCGGCGACTGAGCGGGTGATAGGACCGCGGCCAATCATTGGCTCCGCCGCCAATCATCGTCCCATGATTACAGCGGCGTGGCAATGATTGGGGCTGACGTGGCAACCACTTAACCACGTCTGCCTCGATCGCCGCCGTCGATCTCCCGCGGCGTGGGATCAAGGGCCTTGATCGAGTTGGACAATGCGGTCGAACGATAGATCAGGAAGACGGTTAGATGGGAACTGCAGAAAGACAAGATTCGAACCGTTGATCGAGCGATCAATGGCTCGGGTCGTCAGCAAGGAACGGGCGGTGAAAACCGAAACCTTAAACAATATTCTAGCTCGTACTCTCGATCGGGTGAACCAAATTACACGAAATTTGAAATCTAGCCTCTAGAAGTGAAGAGCAATCGTGGGGGACGCTTGGCTCGATCCAAAAAGCACTTATTGAAAAGCTATTTGACCCTATGTGTTCTAGACTAGGGTTTGAGTTTTTATGTAATCCACAAGGTGGATTCGGGAGATCTTGAACTTGTTGCACTTGTAGACTGTCCACGAATCCTTTTGTAGAAGAAACCACGTCTCGAAACGTAATGGATCAACGGGGAGAAGCCTTGGAACAGAAATCCCCTCGGGTGGCTGGAATCCTCGTTGCCGGCGAGGTGTTACCGTCGGGTTTGGCTTAAGAAGTGTGGGTATAGGTCCTGGGAGCTCTCACCTCAAAGATCTCGGGTTATGGAGGCTTGGGGAGAGAGCAAGAGCAAAAAAAGCTCAAAAGTTGACCTAATTGACCTAATTTTTAGTATTTAAAGGTCCAAACCCTTAGATCTACTGCTAGGATTCAATGGGGAGTCAAATATGAGGGAAAAATTTGAATTTGTCGTGGTCTTGCTTAGGGATTGAGTGGAATGAATTTAATGCATTAATTAGGCTTAAATTTTATTTAAACAGGTCAAATTGACCTAATTATGGTTTGGTTTGACCAAGTCAAGGTTTGACTTGGTCAACCTAGTCAATTAGGCCAAGAGAGTGTTGGGTTGGGCCATGCAAGAGTTTAAATGCTTTAGAATTTGATTTGGGCTTTAATGGGCCTAATGGGTCAATTTGGGTTGACCTGGTCAACCAGGTTGACCCAGGACCTGAGTCTGGGCTCAACAGACTTGGCTTGACTTCCTGGACCCATTGGGATGGGTCCTGGGGTCTAGCCTGATCAAATTTGACCAGGTCAAGTTGACCTGGTTCTGTTGAAAAAAAAAAAACAGGTCAACACCTCTCTTTTTATTTCTCCATGTCTTTATATAGAGCAACATGATTTGGAGCTTTACTCATGTCTTTATACAGAGCAACATGATTTGGAACTTTACTTAACAAAGCATAGCGAAACTACCTAAGAACAAAATACATCTAATACAACAACAACATCATCAAGCTTTTATCCCACTACATGGGGTCGGCTATATGAATCTTTTTTATCCATTGTGTCATGTTAAGAGTCAAATTAATAAAGAAAGGTCATTTCAAATATCTTCTAATCAAATTTTTTAGGTCTACAACTACTTAACATAAGCCAAATCTAATACATCTACTTTTCTAACAAAATACATCTAACAAGTAAGACTAAAGATTGTGAAGTGGGCTAAGATAAACATTTAAATGTTAACTTGGATTAATAGATTGGACTAAGCTATGAGGGAAAGTATTACTTTTGTTCCATCTATGCACAAGATTGACATAGTTCATTTTATAAAGTTGGACTTTTCTTCTCTCTTTCCATCATGTCAATATATCATCGCGTTCACCATTTTAATTATAGAATCCGACATGCATACACAAGAAGTGGAGGGAGGGAGGGATGGAGGAGGTGGGGCTTATTTATGCCACTTACTCTTAAGCATCTCACAACTTGGTTCCATAAAAGAAATAATATAATTTATTTTGTCCAAACATAAATATTTCAATAGCTAGTCCTTATTCACTCATCTCCTCAATATATGATCCACTTTTCACTAATTATAATGTTTTGTAATGATTATTATATAATTTTAAGTTGCCTAAGTTTAATGACTATTGATGGATAATGAGTGTATATTATTTCCAAAAATTTTTAGCCTCGCAAATTCATTTAAAATTGAAAGCCTGATCAAGTGATTCATGATGAGTTCTTTATGAAGTTGATGTAGGGCCCAAGAACTTTACAGCAAATCAGGAACTTTTCAGCTCCACTGTGAGGCCTATGACCTTCTTTATCACATATAGGAGAGAAGAGGCCTTGGGGGGGAGCTCTTTGGGAAAGATTTAAGGGACATTTATTAGGGGATTGGAGTTGTTTAAGGGGGAAAAATTGTGGAGAGTTAGGGTTATGTTTAATTTGTTCATACAATATTTTTTGTTGGGGTTTTGGATTCCTAGTGATCAGTAGGAATTGTGGTAAAGACGACTCACCTTTCGAATAGTGAATCAACATATATATTGTCTTTCTTTGATTGGAGATTAGTTATTTCAACCCCCTTGGTGTTATTTCTGGATCCATTTGGAATAAGTTTGTTATTTTTACTTTTTACATAGTTGTGTGCTATTTTGGTCGTCATATCCTATCAAATTGGTATCATAGCACAATTCGGGACCTATGGCGCTGTAAAAAGTGAATGCTTTGGAAGAGAAACTAGCAAGAGAAGTTGCTAGTTTAAATCTGAAGTTGAGGAACATCTTTCATCCATGGAATGAATGTTTTATGACCTAGAGGGTATGATGAAGAAAATATTGGAGCTTCATACCCAAATGACAATGTCGGAGGCAAGAGCATTGGCGAGTGGCCAAGAAGTGGAGGAAACCTCAATATCAAAACAATGAGGGATGACCGAGAGGTAGAAATCTTGGGCGACAAGGAAAATATGCCACCTCTTAAACTGATATTTAGGAGGGAAATGGACAAAGGATATAGCTTGAGGAGAAATTGGGAGGAAGAAACAAGGAGGGCTGATTTTGAGGAAGAGGATATCTATAAAGGAGGGGTGGGAGAGAACAATGGAGAGATCACAATAATCGCTATATGGGAGGAGCCGGAGGTGGAAAAGAAATTTGGGGCGGAGGGAATTCGAGACTACAAAAGCTGAAGATGCCTATTTTTGAGGGTGGAAGATGCTCATGAGTAGATCTATAGGGTAGAGAGACTTTGC
The DNA here is from genome assembly GCF_001605985.2 of Dendrobium catenatum. Classification (NCBI taxonomy): domain Eukaryota; kingdom Viridiplantae; phylum Streptophyta; class Magnoliopsida; order Asparagales; family Orchidaceae; genus Dendrobium; species Dendrobium catenatum. The sequence goes on from NW_021320182.1 coordinate 173,078, forward strand.
TGTGAATGTGCTAATGGAAGAGGAGAGACTCACGACGACTTTATGTTTGGATGGGAAGGCTTGGTATCAGTGGAGAGACATTAGAGATCCTGTCCGATCGTCGAGGGAGCTTAAAGATAGTTTATTAGAATGTTTTCAAACTAGTTGGGAAATGGACTTCTATGAGCAGTTCTTTGCTCTGGTCATGAAGGGATAGTGATGTATTATCAGGAGAGGTTTGAGTACCTTTCTAGCTGATTGGGGATGCTATCCGAGATTGTGTTGGAGGGGAATTTCATGACGTGACTCAAGCTAGAGATTAGGGCTGCAGGCTGCTGTCCGATTATTAAGGCCACGAGGGTTGGGGAGGTTATGGAGCTTGCCCAGTTGGTGCAGGACAAAAGCTCACTTGAACGAAGCAGCAAAGGTAGCAGTTTGGGAGCTTTATACTGAACGATGACTACTTTTTTGGCATTAGAGGTACAACCTGTGCCCACTTAGAGAGAAGTACCCAATGATATGGGATTAGGAGCACGACCATGGAAAAATTTCAAGCAGCTGATTGAGGTAGAGGTTCAGGAGAAGTAGCTAGGGTATTTTGTTTCCGTTGTAATGAGAAGTTTGCATTGGGTGGGCCACCGTTGTAAGGACAGGTCGCTGCAGGTACTTACAGTCTGTGATGAGGATATTCTAGAGGAGGAGGTGGTTGAGATGGAGGAGCATTTACATGTAGATGTGGTGGTCTCCTTAAATTCTGTGGTGGGATTTACGTCAAATCATACGATGAAGTGAGGGGACATATAGGAGGAGAATTAGTGGTAGTTCTGACAGACAGTAGAGCGACTCACAACTTCATCTCCAACCCGGTGATGGACCAGTTGGGGCTGATGCTAGTCGACATAGGATGTTTTAGGGTGATGATGGGAACTAGGAAGATGGAGAAGAGTAGAGGCATTTGCCCAAGATTGATGGTGACATCGCAAGAGATCCAGATGAAGGAGGATTTTCTTCCCTTGAAGTTAAGGAACACTTATATACTTTTGGGCATGAAATGGTTGTATACATGGAGGGAAAGCAAGGTGGACTGGAATGCATCGACTATGGAATTCATGGTGGAGGAGGAAGGCGAGGATCAGGGGGGATCCTAGTCTATAAAAAATCAGGGTTTCTCTTAAGACCATGGCTAGGGTAGGGATGAGATTCTTGATGGAGCTCTAGAGCCTCATGGGAGGGAAGAAGCATGGAGAGAGGGGAAGTTCTAGATATTCCATCCACTCATGCAACAATTCAATGAGATGTTCCATCTGCCTTAGCTCCTACGTCCCCCATGGGAGCATGAGCATGCCATCATCTTGAGAGGGGGTATTTTTTATCAGTGTTCGACCCTACCGATACCCACAGGTTTAGAAGGATGAAATTCAGAGTCTGATCAAGGAGATGTTGGAGGCCCAGATCATTCATCCCAGTGTTAGTCCCTTCTCTAGTTTTGTATTGCTGGTGAAAAATAAAGATGGTAGTTAGAGATTTTGTGTAGATTATCAGTCTTTGAATAAGGAAACAGTGTTGGATGAGTTTCCTATACCAGTTATTGATGAGCTATTGGATGAGTTATATAGAGTGATGATGTTCTCTAAGATTGATTTGAAATCAGGATACCATCAGATTAGAATGCGGCATGTTGACATCCACAAGATTGCTTTTAGGAGTCATGAAGGCCACTACGAGTTTTTGCTGATGCCTTTTGGGCTTATCAATACACCAATTACATTTCAGTCACTTATGAACAAGGTTTTTCAGCTATATCTTCCCAAGTCTGTATTGATTTTCTTCGATGAAATTTTGGTGTATAGTCGGTCTTAAGGTAGAGTATGTGGAGCACTTAAGGTTCTTGTTAGTAACATTAAAGGAGTATCAGTTGTATTCCAATTTGAATAAGTGTTCCTTTGCACAACAAAGGACAGAGTATTTGAGACATGCTGTATCGAAATCAGGAGTAGTTGCAGATCTTTCCAAGATAGTGGCTATGTTGGAGTGGCCCTTACCCAAAAACTTAAAGGATTTGAGGGTGTTCTTAGGACTCACAAGGTATAACAGAAAGTTTATGAGGGGATACAACTCTATAGCATGGTTGTTGATAGAGCAACTGAAGAAGAATTGTTTCAAATGGGGGGAGATAGCCACCCAGACATTTGAGCAGCTGAAGAAAGACATGACTAGTGTGCCTTTGTTAGCACTACCAGATTTATACCAGCTGCTTTTAATGGAGACTAATGCATCAGGCTATGGGTTAGGAGCAGTTCTCATGCAGGATTAAAGGCCTATAACTTATTCCAGTCAGATTTTGACCGCTAGGGCCAGACTGAAATCAGTGTATGAAAGGGAGTTGATGGTGATAGTATTGACAATGCATAAGTGGAGATCTTACATATTGGGGTGACACTTCATAGTCAGTATCGATTAGAGAAGTTTGAAGTTTCTGTCCTTACCGGATGACGACATACACTACAGGAAAATCTGTCCTTACCGGCGAAGAAACATACGCCGGAAAAAGCAATGGCCTAACCGGCAAAATATGCATCGATAACTTAACGACGGTATTTCCGGCAAAATTTTCTCCGTTAGCGTATCAGCGCATATTCTGTCGATTTTTTCGTTGGCATTTAAAATATTTCGGCGCAATTTTCGCTTGTTATTACTGGCAGAATTACCAGCGTAAATTGCGCTGGCTTACTTAAACTCGCCTAATAGTTATCGACGTATTATCCGCCGGTAATATTACCGACGGATAATCTGCCGGAAAGTTCGACGAAAAGGGCCCTATTTTGATCGTTTCGCAGTCTTTCTTCTCATTTCTTTCCCTCTTCGTTTCGGTTATGGATGTTCGCACTAGACATCTGCAAGAGAATGTACCTTGTTGTATGTTTTTTTGCTTTTGTTATGGATGTTCTCACTAGACATCTGCAAGAGAATGTATCTTGGTGTATGTTTTTTGTTTTAGTTATGAATATTCTCACTAGATATTTGCAAGAGATGTACCTTGCATGGTGTATGCTTTTTGCTTTTTTTTTTTTTATGGATGTTCTCACTAGATATTTGTAAGAGAATGTATCTTAATGTATGCTTTTTGTTTTAGTTATGGATGTTCTCACTAGACATTTGAAAGAGAATATATCTTAATTTATGCTTTTTGCTTTAGTTATGAAGATTCTCACTAGACATTTGCAAGAGAATCTACCTTGGTGTATGCTTTTTGCTGATGATATTCTTCTTGTTGATAATAGTAGAGAGGGAGTTGAAGGTAAACTTGAATTATGTAGGTCAATCTTAAAGTCTAAAGGTTTTCATATAAAGTAGATTTAAAACTTAATATATGGAGTGTAATTTTAATAGTAATAGACCTAGTTGAGGGATTGTGACTTTGGGCTATGAAGTCATTAATAAAAGTACATGTTTTAATAGATGGGGATATTATCAATAGAATTTAAGTTGGATGGTGGAAGTAGAGGAATGCATTGGGCGTTATGGTGTGATAGAAAAGTCCTCCTACCCTTACTACCCACCCCCACCTTCTCATGGTGACCCTCCTACTTATTCATATCCATCATATGCCCCGCCATACTATCCCCCACCACCCCCTCAGCTTGCTACATGTGGACCTTCGACCTCTGCTACAGCAAAGTAGACGACATGGGGTCCCATGTTGATTGAATCTGCGATGACACATATGATTTATTATATTTTAAACATGCAAATAAAATTGAATATTTTTTTGACACACAACATATTTATTGCAAGTTTTTGCCGTCAAAACAACCTACATATAAAATACGGGGCGTAATACATTACATGTATGATGCACCTTATGTTTCTTGGAAGAAAGTCTCGAAAAAAGTGTGGGGTATGCGGTTTAGAGAGTTTGAGGTTAGTTTTTATATAAATATGTTTTGTATTATATCTTTTTTACATAATTTAATAAAATATATATTACATATTGTATGTTTTTAAATGCAGAAAGATTTTTATTGGCTGCCACAAAATAATGATAAAATCAGAAAGAATTTTGAGAAGCGTGGGTCGACCTGCATGCAAAACATATTTACAGACATTAGAAAGTCAGGCGAGCGACCACTCTGGATTGGTGAGAGTGTATGGGCTGAGTTGTGCCGTGCTTGGGTTAGCCCAGAGTATAGCAGGAGGGACCAAAATAGACAGAACAAAGTTTATGATGTTTGGGGCATGGCTGATTCTCTTCATACTGGGGGTTCTGTACTTCTGTTCCACATACTGAACACAGACGACGTTTTGTAAGAAATTTTAAAAGATTTTAATAATTTATTTTATTATGAATACTAATCTATGTCTGTTACAGAAAGAGGTGCTGGGTAGAGAATCGACCCATGTTGAATTGCATTGTCATACCCACAAGCGGTAGGACCAGCAATAGGTTGATGAGCGATTGAGGAGAGTTTATGTAAGTATATAAGTTTAATATTTTTGATTTCATGTCTAAATTGCTTAATTTTTTATTTATTTTCAAAGGAGGAGTATACACAACTTCGAGAGATCCAGACTGCAGCAGGTGAAAGTTCTTCTGGTGGATCAACAGAATATTCTGACTACCGCACTTGGTAGCAAGCGGTAGGAATGCAACACGACAGAGTATACAGTTTAGGCTCGCAAGCTTATGCATACGAGGGGCAGACATCTGGTGGCTCCAGCTTCTCAGCAAACACCCATGAGTCTTTATATATAGCCAACAGATAACTACCCTTATAGCTGAGCTAGAGCAGGTCAGGAAAGCACAAGTTGACTGGCAGATGCAGTTGCAACAACAAATGGAGATGCATCAGCAGATGCGGCTGCAACAAACTCAATTGTTAGAGGAAATGCGAAAGATGAGGTAGTAGTTCAGTGGGAAGAGTACAACTTCAGCAGAGGAGGAGACTGATTCAAAGTAGATGTTGTTTATTTTATTCTGGACATCTATAATTATGTGTTTTTGGACATATTAACTTATTTATTTTTTGGAAATCTACATTTGTTTATTATTGAATATTTGTTGATGATATTCTTCTTATTATTGTTATTGTTTATATGTTTATGTTTAATATTTGATGATGTTCTTGATTAGAGGTGAATATTTGAATGCATATAATATTGGATCTTTTTGTATGTGGGTTATATTGTAGAAATCAGTTTCATAAGTTAGAAGATTATTTTTTTATGCTATATGTTTCTGGCAGATTTTCCCCCGGAAACACCGCCGGCAACACGATACAACGAAAATGAAGTGGACTTTCTGACGTACGTTTACACAGGAATTTCCGGTGAAAACTCCGACGGTACTGTCAGTCGATAATAATGCGGCAGACTAAGACGACAGATTATCCGCCGATATTTTCGGCGCACATTCTTCGCCGGAAATATCAGTGGATTAAACAACAGAATCCGTTAAAGGAAGACGATGTTTTGTCATCATTTTTTTCCGCCGAAATCCGTTGAAGGAAGACTACGTTTTGTCATCATTTTTTTCCTCCAAAAAACGTCGCCGAAAAGTTTCCTGCAGAAAATTTTTGTCAGTTTACATTTTCCGACGCACTAATTACCGTCGGATGAATTTTTGTCAGAAATTCACCGGAAATAGGGATTTTCCGCTTGTAACAAGGCATTTTTCTGTGGTGATAGGAGCATCAACAGTGGCTTTCCAAGTTGTTGGGTTATGACTTCAAGATCCAGTACAAGCCTGGAATGAAAAATAAAGCTATAGATGCTCTCTCCAGGCGTAGTGAAGCTCTCAGGTTATGGCTCTATTTGATCCCATGGTGCTAGATTAGGAGGCCTCGAAGCATAAAATCGAGCATGATGAGGAGTTTAGTAAGATCAGAGGAGACTTATTGCAGGACAAGGATTAACATCCTTATTACTCTTTGATGGGTCAGAAGTTGTTATATCGTGGATGATTTGTGCTGTCGAGGACATCACCACACATCCTTCACTTGTTGCAGGAGTTTCATTGCACATCTATTGGGGGGTATTCAAGAGTTTAGAAGAAATATCATAGACTGACAACGAAGCTATATTGGGTGGGCATGCTAAAGGATGTAGGGGATTTGATGGCCAGTTGTGATATGTGCTAGAGATAAATACCTGGCTATTGCTCCAGGTGGTCTTGTACAAATACCTGAGGTATGGGAAGAGGTGATTATGAACTTCATTGAGAGACTACCTTAATCAGAAGGGTTCATTGTGATTTTAGTGGTAGACAGATTGAGCAAATATGCTCATTTCATTCCATTACGCCACTCATTCACCGTCGTATGGGTGGTAGTCGCATTCATTAAAGAGGTAGTCCGTTTGCATGGCATACTCGAGGCTATTGTGTCCGACTGAGACAAGGTCTTTATGAACCACTTATGGAGGGAGTTATTCAAGATGCAAGAGACTATCTTAAAGCGAAGTACAGCTTACCACCCCAGACGGATGGTCAAACGGAGGTGGTCGATCGCAGTGTGGAGACTTATCTTCATTGCTTTGTATCAGATACACTAAAGATGTGAGCCAAGTGATTAGTTTGGGTAGAATATTGGTATAACACTTACTATCATACAACAGCCCATACAACACCATATACCATCCTATATAGGTGAGATTCATCTCATCTGATAAATTATGGGCATCTCAACACACCAAAGTCATTGACGAAGCAGTGCTTGGGAGAAAGAGGATGGATTTTGGCAAAATTGAAGGAACATCTATGGAGAGCACAAAATCATGAAGAAGTGGGTGGATTGACATAGGGGAGACATACAATTTGAGTTGGGGATAGTGTTTATTTGAAAATCCAACCTTATAAACAATGAACTTTGGCTCAACAAAGGAATGAGAAGCTCTCCCCCCACTACTTTGGGCCCTACGAGGTAGTGGAGAGCCTTGACGCAATAGCATATCGTCTACAGTTGCCACTGACCTTATCCATCCATCATTTATTTCATGTATTGCAATTGAGACAAGCCATTGGAGCCCACAACCCTCGCCCGTACTATTGGCCACACTATCAGAAGATATGGAGGTGATATTAGAACAATTGGAGGTGAAAGGGGTGCGCCAAGGAGACAATGGGATCAGTGAGGTGCTGATCAAGTGGAAGGATTTATCAGAGTATGAGGCGACATGGGAGCCCTACAGTACCATATAGAAGCAGTTTCTCTTTTTCCACCTTGTGACAAGATGACTTTTTGGGAGGGGAGTATTGATGTAGGGCCCAAGAACTTTACAGCAGATCAGGAACCTTTCAGCTCCCCTGTGAGGCCCATGACCTCCTTTATCACTTATAGAAGAAGAGGCGTTGAATTTATTAGGGGATTGAGGCTGTTTAAGAGGGGAAAATTATTAGGGTTATGTTGAATTTGTTTCGAAAGCAATTTTTATTGGGGTTTTGGGTTCCTAGTGGCTGGTAGGAATTGTGGGAGAGATGATTCACCTCTCGAATAGTAAATCAACTTGTATATTGTCTTTCTTTGCTTGAAGATTAGTAATTACAATCCCCTTGGTGTTATTTCTAGATTCATTTGGAATAAGTTTGCTATTTTTTACATTATTGTGTATTGTTTTGGTTGTCAAAATTTCACATATCCTGCAATGTCTGCTATCCAATTACATTCTTAATAGGTTATCTAATTAACATTTTAAATTCTTCTAAGTACAAATATTCTTTAATGCAAGAATCAATGCGTGAACAACATAGAAGTCCAAAAAAACAGAAGTATTGAATCTTAATTAGTGTTCATACTTCTCTGTACACCAATGCGTTATCAGTGATTATTTGAACCATTTCATTTGATCTAACCCCTCATAATCATTTCTTTGATATGATTTGAATTTATCTTTATATGCTCATTCTCAATTAATAACTTATTTAAGCATAAGCCCACATTATATAAGTATCATAAAATTAATAAGAGTTTTTTTTTGGCATCAGTCCAGCTCCCTTTTTAGTTCAAGTTTCTTTAATTGACTCGAGCATTATTTTAACATTATCTTGTTTCTTTTTCTGTAATTTTATTCTCAAAAGATTATAACCTTGAATATATATCTTGTGAGAGTGCCATTAGTTGCATTAAAAAAATAGTAAAATAACATAAATTCCTTGTTAAATTAAATGGAAGAACAATCAAGTAGAACATATGAGCAATTTCATCATGCAATTGATATCTAACTTACAAATTTAATGCTATTTTAATAAGTATCTTTGGTCTCTATGTCTTTTTCTTCTATGAATCACAACTCTCTGTTCCTAAATAAATTTTCACTTAACTGCGAGTTAAAATATTGATTCACTAGATTAGAGCCACTTTGGCTAGAAGTAGGAAGGGGGAACCTTCTTTTACTCAACATCTACATCTAATTTTGTAATTCCTAAAATTGTATGGATTTTTTTTGGCATAATCGAATACCACCCTCAAGTTGGTTTAGTGAGCTCTCATGCTAGAATATATTTCCTTATTCTTCCTTAGCTAAACTAACATTGAAATTCTATATTTTCTCTTTCCCCTTTGCTCCTTTGTCAAACTTGATAATGTACTTCCACAAAGGTTTAATATCATTTTCTATGAAATTATTATCAACTGCATTAGTTTGTATTTTAAAAGATCATTCTCTAGTTATACAATAAAAAGAAGTTAAGATTAATAATTGATCAATAAAAAGAATAAAAATCAAAGTTAATCTTTACTTTTTAGTTCTCCAATCATAAATAGTTTCTATTATGAATAAAAAATTAGTAGCTTACCAATCATAAACACCTCTACTTTGACAAAGAAGAACAAAAAAATCAAGAATAAAAAAACTTAAAATCATTTCCTTGTTCGTCTAATTCATTTAAATAACCAATATATGCCATTTAAGGTATCACGAGAATACATATGTAAAATTAAAGTACGGGTAAGAAACAAAATGTTTTCATTGAATTAAAAAAATAAAATAATTCGGTATTCAATGTCATAAAATAAGTTAATATTGGTGAAAATTTCTATGATCCAAATGAGGAAAAACTAAGATAAGAACCAAAATGTATGTCATGGGATTATTGTGGGATTTTATTGTCATCCTCTATGATATGTTAAAGTAATTAAATATATGTTTGATGGAACACTTAATAAATTTGAAAAAGTTGTTGGATTTTATCCAGATAAACTTTGAGTACATTGTTTTTTATACTAATCGTGGAGATGCTTTATAAGGGAAATTCAAAGTGAGATGACTTGGTATATATTTTTTGATACATCCATTGAAATAAGTGAAAATTAGAAAAAAAAAATAATTATAAGCTAAATGACCTAGAATTAGTAGGGTAAAGATCAAGTATATGATATGCAAATTTATTGGTTGTGATTTTAATAATTATCAATTTATATTATTGGAATATAAAGTAATGCCTAAATGTGGTAGATTTAAGTTTTGCATTATACAAAATAATGAGAATAGAGACGATAATATGATTTCTAGAAGTTGTTCAAAATGATCTATAAAGAATAAGTTAAACACCTCATACAATATAATATTAAGGAAAAGTTGACCCTAAATAATTAGAATTAGGCTGATGATGAAGATTCAAATAGCAAGATAATATCTTAATTGTTTAGCTACTAAAACCCTTATAATCATGGGAAACCTTTATTTATTGTTACTAAATTCAATTCATTTTGTAATAATTTGCATGTTAATTTCTATCCAAAATATTACGAAGTGCTAGAATGATCTTTCTTTTCTTTTTTTTTTCTTACCCAGTTTGCTAATATATTTATTTTCTGATGATGCATACTTCTTGTTATGTCTTGTTGCAGCTATTTGCATGACGTGATTTACATAACCAGCTTTGTTCAGCTTACATCCATTATATCCGACAAGTTTTGGCTCGCATATTTAGTGGTAAGATTCACAGCATAGCTTATGCAACATTAGCAATTAATAATGTGTTTGTATACATATATTGGTAGCAACTTCTTACGGTTGAGCAAAGGTTATTTTTATATGAATTTCACGAAGTGCACATAAATTTAATGCATGCCATTTTAGGGTTTAAGATTTTGATGTGTTTTGAAAGTAAAAACATCAAATAAAACAGAAATAACGTAGGAACACAAAGATAAAGCTAGTTTTCTTATTTCTCTATCAATAATGAAGTAATATACAATTGATCTACTATTCAAGAGGTAGATCAGCCCTCCCACAAACCCTAGATGCCGCTAGGAACTCACATCAAATAATAGGAAAATAAACTAAGCCGTATCATACCTTAAACTATAGACAAACTCACCCTTATATAGCCCTAGAATACAATAACACAATTAGAACCTTCTTAATCATCATAAACATAATTTAAGAAACCTTTCTAAATAAATAGAACCTTCTTAATAAACATAAACATAATTTAGGAAACCTTTATAAACAATTAAATATGATTTATAAAATCTTCCTAAACAATTAAACATGATCCAGGAAACATTTCTAGATTAAACACTTTCTAAATAACATAAACAAAATTAGGAAATTTTCCTAAACAACTCCATCTTGATTAGAAACTTTCCTAAACAATTCCGCCTTTATTAAAAACCTTCCTAAACAACTTTCTCTTGATTATGAACCTTCCTAAATAGTTCCCCCTTAATTTCTTACATAATAAATAATAGCTTACTCGGCCTAGCTATGCCCCCCCCCCGGCGGCATATCAATACTTTCCCCCAAAGACGTACCTTGTCCTCAAGGTGGAAGGAATGATGAGACTATCTTCAAATCATCTCATATGTCTCCCATGTGGCTATGTACTCTGACAAATCCTTCCACTTGATAAGTACCTTATGTGCTCTTATTTCCCCTCGACGCACCCCTTCAACTTTCAAGGGCTCCAAAATGACCTCTATGTCTTCTATCAAAGTTGGGGGTAGTGAAGACGTGTGTGATCTACAATCGCACGCCTCAGTGACTTCTTAGACTTTGGTCTTGGCTGACATGGTGAGTTTGATGGCTGGGGTCTTCGGCGGCTTGAAATGCTACTAAAGAAAACCTAAATCTATAGATGTTTCTCACAAACCATCAATACCAACTTTGGCATCAATGTATTTACTAGCCTTACTGCTCTCCATCATTTTCATAAGCATACCATTCAACTCAGCCTCCTGCTGCTGATTCCATTCAGTCGATGTACAATCTCTACCTTCCATATCAATGGAAGCAACAATAGGTTCAGTAGGAGCATCACCTTGCAGTGGTTCTGCCGTGACGATCTCTTCAGATATAACAACTTGAACACTTTCTGGATTTGAAGGCTTGGTCTTCACCTCATCTTCTTTTTTCTTCTCTGCTTCATGGTTCAAGTTACCAGAAGCAATATGATGTTTTTTCCTATTTAGAATACTTAAAGGAACCACCCATTACTGCACTCCATCTTCATAAGAGAAATTTGTTGGCATTAATGGATACCTCTGAAGTTTTCCTATTTTGAATATCTGCATTTTTCATCTTTCTTTTTTTTTTTGTGTTCAGAAAGGCTGATAGCATCTTGAACACTCATCCTAGTGACATTATTTTCAGGCTTCTTTGGTAGATGTTCCATTTCATCATCCCCACAATGGGTTGGATCAACATCTCTATTTCTTATAGTTTTTTCTCTTTCTGGAAAGTAATTGAGGCTCTTAATGGTAATTGCAGCAGACCTACGAGAACCAGATCTACTTACCTCGATCTGCCGCATTGGTGAAACATATCTTCTAGGTATTGCAGATCTTACAACTTGCCGACTTCTTACACCATTGGGGCTATCTCTATCACTTGAATCTGAGGAATCCTCACTCTCTGATGAGTTATGCTTCCTAGTTTGGGCTACTTCAGCAGAAGAAACGATGGCTGCTACGGGATTAACTACATCATATTTTACACTAAGACTAAGGAGGGAAAACTTTCTTTTTGCTACTTGGTTAATATTTCTTGAATCGTTTAAGGATGTTTGCTGCTTCTTTGAAGTGTCGAAATGTATGTTATTTGGGCACAACTCCAAAAACTCAAATAATAAGTTGCTTAATAGCGCTGCTCCAAAAGTCCGGAGATGCTAAATCAGAAATATGATTGGTATAACAATTAGCACCAATAGCACGATTGAAAGAAGCAACTAGCACTTCCTTCAAGGCAATGAGTCTCAAGTCCAGAGTCCGTAACAATTCATTCTTTGTAAATTTAGGAGATAGTGATAACCTAGGATATCTCTTATCTATGGATAGATAATCCCTTTCACGTTCCTTCTTTCGTTTCCTCTCCTGCAACATATCCCGATGGCACTCCTCTTCGCGTATATCAAGTTCTTGACAAAAAGCATCTTTATCATCCTTCCATTCAACAATTGTTGGGACTCCAAGATTTAGATGGTTATGTGGAAAAATGCTCCCTTTGTAGTCAGTTCCTGCAGAACCATGAAGGCCTTTCCTTGACATATAATCACGCGCTGGGGGTAAAGTCACGCCATAAGCAATATTTGAACCTTGAGTATAGATGAGATCATCAAAATTCCTCCTTGGAGCTACTAAAATTGAAGCTGAATGTGGTGTACCATAATGTGAATTGCCATGAATGGGTAAAGCATGTGGATCTACATCTATTCTTCCACCATATGAACTAAATTCTTGAGAATCCGGATGAATAGGTGCAACTCTTGCTACAAGATATTAAGTTTGTTTCACATCAACACTTGGATACAATGACCTCGCCACCGCCTCAATAGCTTCTCCCTCCTTCAGTGTAATGGTTGTCATGACCCCTCTATATTTTCCCCATGTATCCAAGGGTGGGAATCCCACCATTTTTGCCTCACATGACCCCCCCCCCCTCCTCCTCCTCCTCTGGTCGTCCACTCTCCTTGCCCAAAAAACCTCCCTTAGTGATCAACATGTCCACCATAAAACTCTCTTATTGTTGTTCCCCCATCCGGAACCCCTAATCTGCCTCTTATCAGAGTCCTAGTATATAGTTCTTGATGAAAGAAAATCTCCTTATCGAACTCTTCTTATCTGATTTCTTTTTTCTTAGATTCATCAAAGGGAATCTCGATCGATTCCGGGTAATGGTTGGCAATTGGAACCACCAGTGAAATTTTGGAATGCATCTTCATGAGATTCCTTAACATCTCTTATATAACTCCAAATCGGGTCTCCATCCGATTCTCCATAGCTAAAAAACTTTTCCTCCATGCCAGATTTGAATTGCTCTATTTTGTCTTTTCAACACATCCACTCTCTTTACTGTCATCTCTCCAAAAATCCTGCTATGATACCAATTTGATGCGTTTAGGAAGTAAAAATAGCAAATAAAAGATAAGAACAATGTAAGAACTCAAAGATAAGGGCCAAGGTTGATTTTCTTATTTCTCCTTCAATAATAAAGCAAGATATAATTGATCTACTATTCGAGAGATAGATTAGCTCTCCCATAAACCCTTCCATTCGAATATACGACCCCTCTCCCTCTCCGTCGCTTCCTGTTCACACGCCCAGCCGACACCCATCTTGTTTGCAAACTCCAGTCGGAGGTCCTCTGCCGGTTTGCCCTAGCTGACGCCGGTCTCAAGCTCCGCCTACGTCTGGTTTGCTTGCCTTGCTTTGCCGAACTCAACTTCTCACCAGAAGGATTTAACAGAGATACGAGGTCATGTTACCGCGTCGATGATAATTCTCCGACGGCCTGCGCTTTCCACGACCACTCCACCGGTGAGTTCCCTTCTGGTGTCGATACCTAGTAGAAATGGTTTCTCCAGCATGCCTAGCCGAACCCTAACGTAGTATTGTCCCGTCCCCGTGTAAGCCCCCAACAAAGCTTCATCCTTGCTCGCTCCGCTAGGGCATTGCCCTAGCCGCTTGGAGGTGTGAGTTTTGTCCTTCGACTTTGTTGGATGGTAACTAATCGGGTTCGTTTGAGCGATCCTGGCTTCCTTTGTTGTAAAAATGGTTCTAAGTCATTTATTGATGCTTTGGCCGGTGTCTCTCTGGTGTCTTTTCCGCCTCTTAAAACTTCAACCTATCGAGGTATGCCATCATTGTGGATTTCGAAGGAGATTTTAGCTCTCGCTGCTCCCTTTGAGTTTTCATTGGTTGAAAAATTTTCGGTTAAGCGACCTTTGGATTCAATCAGAAAGTTCTTCTTTAATCTTAATCTTGCTGGTGAATTTTCTGCGACTCTTTTAGATGCAAAGCATGCGTGGATAAAACTTGCAAATAATTTAGATTACTGTAGAGTTTTTACGCATTGTCTTATTTTGTTTATAATTGCTTCATGAAGTTGGTTAAGTGGTCTCTTTGGATTTATCAGTTGAATCTCCTATTATACCTATTTGGGTCTCCTTTTCTAATTTGCGACACCACTTATTCTCCCCTTGGATTCTAAATGGTCTGGGCTCGATTTTTGGTTGACCTTTGCGCATTGACAATGCAACTGTTGTGGGCTCTCACCCCTCAGTTGCACGGGTTTTAGTTGAACTAGATGTCTCAAAATGCTATCCTGATTGTGTTTGGATCGGTCTGAATAACTTGGGGTATATTCAATCTGTCGTTATGGAAGATTTGTCTTTTTTCTGTGATCATTGTAAAGCTTTTGGTCATGATAAAAAGGAATGTCGTATTTTCAATCATCAAGTTGGGATGTCAAAACTCGTATCTATTGAACCTCATCAAGTTAGCTCTGATGGGAACATTGCTGGTGGTTTGGAAACCGTGGATAATTTAGATAATGGTCCTGGTATTGTTGAAAATGGGGTTGTTGTTGAGCACAATGAGAAGGAAGATGATTCGTCTATTAGTGCCTTTCTTGGTATTCTTTTGCCTCTGCTTGAGTCGGTTACTCCCTTGGGCAGGGCAATTGAGAATGATTTGGTGATCCCTATTTCTGATTCTCCTACATCATAGAATTTTGGGGTCTTTCTGTGTTGTGATGATGGTGATGTGTGTGATCATGTCTTGGCGGCTTCCCCTTGGGACGGGATTGAGATTGTTAGTCCTGATATTTGTGGGCTCTGAAAATTCGGCCTCGGTCTCCACCCGCTACTGTTTTGCTTTTCTTCGGGGAGGGAGTTTTAACGGATTTAAGTTCTGGGGTAAATTTTGGAGGGCAGATGAATTTGTAGATAAGACACTTCCCAGAGATTTCACCCTCATTTTATGAGGACTTTATAATCTGAGTTTTGGTTTCCTATAGGCGCAATCCCCTATAGTTAATGACCCTTCCCAATCACGAGAGAGAACTTTCGATTAAGGCTAGTCGTCAATCAGATACGTAGATATACATGTTATCTGACATATAGTAGCAGCATGGATTTAAATTTGAGAATTTGGGAGAGTTTGATATTTAAAATAGAAATTGCACCATCTTGCACTTAAAGCTGATGGTGGGGGAATGGATGATGGACCCGATCAAGATCTCATGGTTCCGTCGTCCCGGGCCATCGTGATCCCTGGTCTACTCAGTTAGAGGAGGTAGTCGACCCAACCTGACAGAAGGATTCTTGTCGGCAGCCATGAGTTGCTTTGTCCAAGGGTACCTTGTAGACCTGGGGTGGTTATCTGCTTAATGGGACAAATTTGAATCCACCTTTAGCTAATATAGGGCTTTGTGCCCTATTGATCATATCCTATTGATTCATATCTCAAGAATTTGATGCCACTAAGGAGCGTATTGACTCTGGCCATAACCGGTATTTCGTGGTGCCATTTGACGGCAAAGTCACTTAGTTTAGAAGGCCCCGGGTCATAACCGTTTATCATACGGTGCCATTTGGCTGTAAAATCGCCGGTTAGAGGACACGTACCACGTCCTTATTGGCAGGAGATTGTTTGAGAATGGGTCCTAGTGATATTTTCGACTAGACATTAACTTTATGTGAGCTTAAGTGATTTTTAGATTTGTCTACCTTGGCAAACTCTTGTGGAGGGTGGATGGATTTTGCTTTAAATGGTTTGATGGATGGATTTCAGTTTTAAATATTTAGATTTTGAGATTTGTGGAGTTTGGATTTTGTGGGTATTTGGGTTTAGTTTGGAATGCATTTGAAGGTTTTTGTGAACCCCTCATGTTGAGATTTTCGTTCAACACGACCATCATCGGGATATTTGGGGTCATTTCCATTTGATTGAACATTGTCGACTCTATCAACTTGCCGATAGGGGATCGGGTTTCATAAGTTTTGTGACATTGTTTGTGAATTTTCTTTGTTAAAGGCTTTGAAAGCCTGATATGAATGTATAAAATAAATATTTCGGTCAACTTCGTGACCACATATTTATCCGATGGTTCGAACCCTATCTACTCCTATTTACCTGCTTAGGAGGATCGGATTTCGTAGGCTTTTGCTATTGTTAGTGAATTCTCTTGATTATAGACCTTGACGACCTAATATGAATGAATTAAAACAAATACACCGGTCGCCACAACCATGTCTTTATTTGATGGTTCGAAATCCTGTCGACTCCTATTTACCTGCTTAGGAGGATCGGGTTCGAACTTGAATTCACTTATTAACCCGCGCAGCATCCCTAGACATCACATGTGTACCAATAACACGCTCGTCGGGGCCCATGCGGGTATTTAGAGCATTTTATAATTAAACCCTGTCGACTCTTTTTTACCAGCTCAGGAGGATCGGGTTTCAATTTGTTTGACCCGCGTAGCATCCCTAGACGTCATGTGTGTACCAATAACACACATGTCGGGGCCCATGCAGGTGCTTGATTGTATACCCCCTTTTAGTGTACCTATGTGTATACAAGCTACAATGTATGTGTGGGGGTAGTTTGAAATTATTTGTAGACGCTTTCTGTCCGCTTGTATGGATGTCGCGGATCCGGTGGCGGTGCGTTGTAGATTGTAGATGCCTTTTGTCTACTTGCATAAGTGTTGTAGATCCGATGGCGTTATGGTCTTGATGTTATGTGGCATCTCCTCATCTTGATGTTGACTCCCTTTTTCTCATTCATCGGGGAGGCTCTTCTTGAGATTCGTGGCCACTACCTTACAAAGAACTTCTTTTTAGGATCCTCAGTGTAATAGACTTGTTGTTTCCGTTGTTTGTGGACACCAAAATTGTTTTCTTCTCAAGTATAGGACTAAAAAAAAATTTTGGAACACCAGAAAGTTTAGTTCTAATTTATTCAAACATCTCTTCCATTCTGCCAGGAGATGTCTTTTTTGTATATCGAGTTGCCTTCATATCCAACATATTTGTATCATCTCAATCACTGTTATTATGGGTGACATTTGTACTTGTGCCCACAGTGGTTCGTTGTACATATAATATATCCACTGTTGTTATCCACAAGCGGCTCATGTATATTTGCGGGGGACCGATGTATCCACTACGACCTCCTGAAAGTGTTTGTAGAAGAGTCGTTGTCCCTATCTATCCACCTTTCATCAATCTCAGGTGGTTTGATGATTGCATTTGCTGTAGGGATAGATCTTTGATTGCTACATATGGGTAGTACTCGTACACTTTGCAATCGTCTGTTGTTGCTTACAAGCATAGTGTATTGACCTTGTAGGGACTGTTGTAGGAGTCTGTTGCATTCATTATGATCCCCTTGCGTATATTTGTAGAATGTTAATTAATGTTGTTACAAGTCTTTTATTTTGCATTTGAGATGGACATTTGCATTACACATCCCTCTTTTCTTTCTCGTACATTGATTGATTTGAGCACTATGACTTTCATATTGTTCATTTGTTGAGGAATTCGTACAATCATTTGCACTCGTATTATTGCATTTCCTCTTGAATTTCATTGACCCATGTTTGCAAGCAAGTTATGTCGCAAGCTCATTTATTCGTCAACGTTCACTTGAGTACACTGAAGGCTTGATTCTAGTCAAGTCTAAGTTCATAAGTCCTTGCAAGTTCTCATATTCAGCTCATGCTTGAGTTTAAGTAGCAAGTTTAAGCTCTTAGTATTTGTTTCTTTTGAATTCAAGTCCAAGTTCAAGTTCACAGGTCCCTTGTATTCAATCCGGTTCGAGTTCAAAATACATGTTCACATGCTTGTTCAGGGTCTTCTGAAGTCCTTACAAGTTCAATTTCATATTTGTATTGATTTGAATTTGGTTCCAGTTTGATCTTATTTCATTTGGATTTGACCTTTTATTAATCATTTGAGTTTTGTTCAGATTTAGGTCCACAAGTCCATTGTTCATTTGAGTCCAACTTCTATGCTTTCAGTTCAAGTACGAGTCCTCTGTTGTCTTTCGTATTGCTGCTCAAATGATGTTTTCAAATTGTTCAAGTGTTGTGTATTTCAGTGAAAATTTTGGCAGCACCTCGGCATATCCCCGTTTGGGGGAAAGTAGGGGAGCTAGGCCTTCCCACCACGCTACTCGAGCGTGTATGGTAGGTGTCCTTAGACATCGCGGACATACATCTTTTCATCCCACCACGCTACAAGAGTGTCTATGGGGCCTTCAACAGTACCCGTACGAGAACACCAGTGGCTCTCCCCACCACGCTACAAGAGCGTGTATAGGGCCTACCCACCTCGCCGTATGCGTCGCACCAAGCTCCCTCCTACCATGCTACAAGAGCGCGTACATGTGGTTCTTCGGTCCGCCACAAACAACGAAAGTGGGATTTAGAACATTATACCTTGCGTAGCAGTCGTTGGCGTCGATGTCGAGGTCGAGGACAGTCCCCACTATGCTACAAGAACGTGTGTAGCGTGTATAGGGCTTATTAATTAAGATAATAAGTTATAATTTATTTAGAATTAATTATAACTTAATTAATATTAATTAATTCTAATAATATATAATTAATTAACAATAATTAATTCATAAACTTTGATTAATTAAAATAATAATTTTAATTAATTATAATTAATTAATATATTTATACTTATAATTATAATTATAATTATAGATATATTCTTATTATTATTAAATAATAATAATAATAATAAAATCTCCCCCTCCCTTGACTTCCTCTCTGCCCTCGGGAATAGGCCGCAGAAGCGCGCGATAAGGGAGAAATTTACCTTCACGCCAGCGAGCTTCCGTTTGTGCTTCCGATGAAATAGGAAGGGAAAGTCGGTCGAAGGAGCGAAGTCGATTGGCCACGACGAGGCCGAAGCAGCGGCGGGATCGGGCGGGGGAGCTATGGGGGTTGGCCGAGTGCCTTTCTTGGTATTGTTTTGCCTCTGCTTGAGTCAGTTACTCCCTCGGGGAGGGCAATTGAGAATGATTCGGTGATCCTTGTTTCTGATGCTCCTCCATCATAGAATTGTGGGGTTGTTCTGTGTTGTGATGATGGTGATGTGGGTGATCATGTCTTGGCAGCTTCCCCTCAGGACGAGATTGAGATTGTAAGTCCTGACATTGTTGGTCTTATTGCTGATAATGAGCTGCTGAATGTGGATGATAAAGAACTTTATGATGTTAATATGTGGGTGGTGGACATTGTTTCTAATGAGTTGGATCCTTCTGTTGTTTCACCTGTGATGCCTACTGATTTGTTTGTGTCGGTCTCCTCTGTAGGACTGGGCGTGAATGAATAGCTTGTTGATATTCCATTTGCTTTACTCTCTGCTAACGCCTTGTATGCTCATGTGGGCGTGAGTTCGAGGAAAATATTTTGGAGCAAATTGATTGGCTTGAAGGCTCTCTTTCTTCTCCTTATGAGGATGGTGAAAAGGAAGTGTTTGAACATGATGACTTAGTTGATCCGAGTGATAGTCGTGGTCATACTTTTGTTCAGATGGGCAAACGAAGAAAGAGGAAATCCAAAAAAACAGTTGATTTTTTGGGGTTGGCTTGGTGGTTGCTGCTTTGGAGCTATGAGGTTGCTGTTGGTGGTGCCAGTTTTTTGGATCTTTGGGCTACGGCTTTGGATGACCTTGTAGCTTTGGTTGTAGACGTTTGTTTGCTGGGCAATTGATGACTTCCTCTGAGTCCTTTTTTGTTTGTTTGTGCTTAGGCTTATCTTCCTTTTGTACTGTCTTGATTTTTGTTTTTTGGTGAATTCCGAGGCTCTTAGGTTTTTATCTTTCATTTGCTATATTTTAGCGAGCTTTGGAGTCATTCTAGACTTGTACTTTTTTCTCTTCATTGATGCGTAGGCCTCTTCCGTGGGGTTTTATTAAAAAAAAAAAAACTATGAAAATAAGTTTAGCCATAACATATCTTAAACCATAGACAAACTCTCCCTTAAATAGCCCTAAAATACAATAGCACAATTAGAACTTTCATAATCAGCATAAAGATAATCTAGAAAACTTTTCTAAATAAATAGAACATTCATAATCAGCATAAACATAATTTAGGAAATATTCTTAAATAATTAAGTATAATTTGGAAAACCTTTATAAACAATTAAACATGATTTCTATCTTGATAGAAGTGGAGATTGGTAGGAGTGGAGAAAACCTTTCTAAAAATTCAAGTGAAAATGAGAAGCTTTGCGTGGTCACTCACTTGATAGAGTAGATGGTCTAGCAACCAGTAAGCTGGTCGTTAGACATTATATAATGTTCAACCAAGTGCGTCATATGTTAGGCTAAGGTGAGCAGTCAACTTGATCTGTGTCTTGGTAGGAGTGGAGATTGACCGACTAACATTGATTGATAGCAAACATCAAAGTTGGACAATAATGAACAATTGACTTAGTCATTTTCTTGATAGACTTTGTATGTCATTCATTAGCATATGTCGGATAATGATTAACGGTGAATGTAAAAAGTCAAGCAACATTTTGTAGTTAACTTGGTTGCTTTCCTGATAAGAGGAGACTCCAAAATTCCAAAGTTGGTTGCTTAGTGTTCAAAATGGTAATCATAATTTTGTAATTCTCTAAACTTAGGAATTCTCTCCCCTCAAAGTTCTTTAATGTGTAGGAGCATAGCTTATAGATTTCAAGAGGTAACATTCTACCGATTTATGTAAGAATCATGAACACTCCATTTGATATTTTGAATTGATTTCCCTTGATTATTTTACAGTTTTTGGACATCTCGACGCCTTTGTGAACTAATAATTGATTGGACTGATCATTAAATTCATCTCGTCAAAATGCTCGTTTCGACTTTAGGTATGCAAATTTTGGAGGATATTTGATCTCATAAATCGTCTAGAAAAGTTTCAAATTATAATCATTAGTATTTGATTTAAGCTCGATTGCACTCAAATTGCTTGATTTCTATCCCATAGATTAATCTCATCAAATAACATTATCTCAACTATAAACTTGTTAAAAATAAAGTTCTAGAATCAATTCTTGAAATTTCTAACCCAAATATTAAAAATTATGTCAAAATTCTCACCCGATTAGATCAAATTTCTGATCCCACCTAATGCACATATCAACCTGGTTAATAAGTTTTGAATCTCGGACATTATTAACCCAACAAACTGCACTGTTTACAGATACCAGCATTTGCTGCATACAAATCCTTTGGCTTCATAAAAGGGTTCCTATCACTAGGCTCAGAGGTATGCTGAAACCTATTCCGACTATGTAAGGTTTCATTTGGGACGGTTTTTTTTTTGCTTTTTAAAACAGTTTTTTAGTACAATTTTTTTTTTAATTTGAAATTTTTGCATTAAAAAACTATTTTAGAACGAAAGTTGTTCCAAACGAAGCCTAAGTCGTTCGTGTGAAACAAATTGTTTATATTTGCAGAATGGTGTTGAGGACGAGAAAGCTCGAAAGAAGAGGGAAAAGCTGGAGAAAAAGGCTGCCAGAGGCAAGATTATTAAGACAAGGAATAGGTGACATGTAAGTTCATAATACTTGCTGTTTCTGAGTATCCGAAGCTTTCCAATTTCATGAACCGTTAAATTATCCCTCACTGTTTATCTTCATTTATGCCTATTTTCAACAATGAAATTTATGGTTCAGCCAACACTTTCAAAATTGGACCGAACTGAGTGATTCGATTAGCTCAACTGTGAATTGATTTTAGGAACGGTTGATTTGGTTCACCTGTCGCCCTAATCAATGGTGCTTAAAAATTTGGCAATTTAGGCTTTGTTTATGACTGATTTTTTCCTGCTTCTTGAATCAATTTTTTAGTACAAAAATTTTAATTTTTGTATTAGAAATCTGCTTTAAAAAGTAGTAAGAAAGTCATCCCAAACGAAGCCTTAATTGGCCGATTATAAGATGCCATGATCATGTTTGTATGAGGTTTGTGACGCACTAATTCCAATCTCAGTCTATTTAGTCAAGTGGTGAGATCAGTTTATGTTATTTTATATACTCAATTTTATTTTATTAAAATCTTAAAAGTTTCTCACTCTATAGCTCATTCTTTCTCTCTTTATTTATCTACTTATTTTTCTTAGTATTCTTAATATAGTTTGTTGTGATTTATGGACAATTTTAGATTCAACATAAATCTTATTATTAAATATATTTACATATATAGATTTTAATCAAAATTGACATCATTTATGAGATATTATTTAAGTTGTTTGATGATATTAAAATCTTAGTAAGAAAAAATTTAATGTCTATATATCTAATTATTCATGTGATATTTTAATCATATTTATATCTTTAATTATATTCATAAAATTTTAAATATTTGAGATCTAAAAAATGCTAAATATATAAAATAAGGTATAAAGTAAATGTTTAAGTAATCATCAATTAAATATTTTTATAATACTTTAATAAAATTAAGAAATCATTAGATAATTAATGTGCATGTTTATAAGCAAAATAATCAATTTTTAAGTTTGCTTGAACAGGCTAATTAAATTTAATTATATATATATATAGAGAGAGAGAGAGAGAGAGAATAATGAGGGCATATCTAATTGAAATATTTATTTTTCACTTTGAAACACTCATATCAAATAGAAATTCATCTTCAACCCATTATTAGCCTCCGTATATCCAAATCACATTATCTGTCTGATTACTGATTAATTGGACCGTGCACGCTCATCCTCATTTGAAACTGAGCTTCAAATAAATAAATAAATATATATATATATATATATAGAAAAAAAAAACGTATTTATTTTAATAATTGATATTAATAAACATTTGTTCCTCAGTTAGTTCTAAAAAGAAATCAATCGAATTCATATTAAGCCTCGCTACGCTAAGTCCCCATGCATGAGTACTAACATGCGTTGCAGACTCAGCCCCTCTCCGTCTCCTTCTCCATCTCCATCTCCGGCACCGCTCCTGTCGCCGCCGGAGATCCTTCTACCTCCTCTCCTCACCGCCACCGCCATCTTATCCTCCATAGCTCTAACACTCCTCATCATCAACTACCTTTTACGCACACTTCGTCCTGCTTCTGTTGACGAACCACCCCCGCCTCTACCTCCGCCGACGACCGTACTCTTTCCCGCCGTCGCCGATGCAGGAAAGAAGACCGTTGGCATTGGCTCTATTCCCGTTCTCGACTTTGCCAAAGAAGAAAAGCTTCGGCGGTTGAGCCATGGCGAGTGCTCTATTTGCCACTCGGCGTTGGAAGAAGGGCAAAGGTGCGTATTCTGCTCAGCGAGTGGTGCCGGCTTTGCATTCGCCTCAGTTGTTTTCTCCACCGTTGACTGGTTCCGGCGCTGCCTCCGGCGTCTGTGGCTACCTCGCCGGCGGGCGGGCACAATTTAGCATACCTTGTGAATGTTTTCTATTTGTCTCTCTATCTATATATGTATCCGATGTTCAGCTACTCTGTCACGATCAAAACTAAGAAGATTCGGTGGCTTCTCAGTTAATTTCTCGACTGGTTATGAACATTTTTCAATCGTCTTTTCAGAAAGATGGAACGCAAGAATCAGACTTTTGAATGCAAAAGTGTTTGTGCAGATCATTTATAACGGATCATTAGTAGGGTTTTCCCTAACGCATATAGTCGTTAGAATTTCGAAGACCAATATTGTCGATATGAATCATGGAAGGTAACTTGTTGTTATAGTATTGGGAAGTCCTTGATGTAGTTGCAAGCCAGCTTATTAAAGTGAAAGAGCTAAACTTCTTCGCATTATATGAAGATCTATTACACACATAAATAAGAGAAGAGCTGTAAAAGACATTATAATTTTTATGTGAAAAACTCTAAAGATATAAATCATGAAATAAGGTCTAGATGAAATAATTCTCTGGTATTTATCTTCGACTATATACGTTATCCTTTCTCATGAATGGGGAATGTATTTATATAATATAGTAGACTTCCAATACATAGAATGCATTTGTAGTGGAAGTTGGAGAGCTTTGTAGCATGAGAGTTATTTTTAAGAGGTAACTTGATGTTTATTCAACCTTACTCCTTTGAGGAGGGGACATTAGATACCATGCAAGAATTCCAATATAAATCCTAATGTTGATGTTGGGAGACAAAGTTTATGTCAACGGTATGCATTAGCCTAATGATCAATGATGGGCAATGACAATATTGGGCAATGCAGGTGATGATGTCAGTGAGCATTGGTGTAGCCAAATAATAATGGTTAGAGGTTCACAATTGGTTAATGGTGGTCAAATGACCATAATCAATATTGGTCAGAGAATCATATTCTGGCGATGGTGGCAAAGGACTATAGTTAGGGAGTCGTGATCGGAGGACTATAATCACGCGATGTTGGTCAGAAGACTGTAGTTGGGTGATGGTGTTTGGAAGATCATAGTTAGGTAATTATAGTTAGTGGATCACAGTCTAGTGAGTGTGGTCAAAAGATCAAAATTGGGCGACAATTGTAGGAAGATTGTAGTAACAACTATGGTTGGAGGACTGTAGTTAAACAATAATGCTCAGAGGACAGTAGTCGAGTTGTTCAAAGGATAGAAGTGTGTCAATTATGGTTGGAGGATCGTGGTTAGAAAATCGTAGTTGGACGATGGTGATTAGATGATCATAGTTGGGTTATAGTGTTCAAATGATTATAGTTAGAAGATAGTGGTTAGAGGATTTTTGTTGTGGGACAAGTTAGAGAAATGTAGTCGGGGGACAATGGTCTGTAATAGCGGTCAGACAATGGTCCAGCGGTTCTGCTTGGGAGGAACTGTGGGATTCCTTGGGCCTATAAGCTATATCTTGAATCACAAGCTAAAGTCAAAGCTTTTTCTCATATAAAAAGTGGGGGTCTATATATAGATTTTTAAGAGTTATATGCCGCATAAATATATCCATAATCTAAAACACTCCATCGAACCACATGTATCAATATTCTTGATCATAAAACTATTTTTAGCATCAAGTGTCTTAATTGGGATCATCAAAAGTCGGGCAATTGAAGTGATTAACTTTTTTGTCCTCCTCATAAGTGGATAGTTCAGATAATTTGTGTAATGGTCTAGAATCATCATCAAGTCGCAGATCTGCATTTATTTTTCTTATATCCACATTTGATGGTGAAATAGATGGGGATATTATCAGCAGAATTCAAGTTGGATGGTTGAAGTGGAGGAATGCATCAGGCTTGTTGTGTGATAGAAAAGTACCACTCAAATTTAAGAGAAAATTCTATAAGATGGTAGTGAGGCCTGCAATGCTTTATGGTGCTGAATGTTGGCGATTAAAAGAGAAGCATAATACTAAGTTAAGTGTGGCAGAGATGAGGATGCTCAGGTGGATGAGTGGCTTTATACTTAGAAATAGGATACAAAATGAGCATATACGTGAAAAGGTTGGAGTAGCTCCAGTAGAGGATAAGATTAGAGAGAGTCGCCTTAGATGGTTTGGTCACATAAAACGGCGGCCTTGCAATGACCCGGTTAGGAGAGTAGAGGTATTAGATTTGACTTATGTTAAGAAAGGTAGAGGCATACCTAAAAAGACTTGATTAGAAAATATTAGGAATGACCTTTCTTTAATAGATTTAAACGAGAATTTGACATTTAATAGGACACAATGGAGAAAAAAAGGATTCATGTAGCCAACTCCACGTAGTGGGATAAAGGCGTGATGTTGCTGTTGTTGTTGTATATCCATAAAAAATAATTTTTAACTATAATAATTATTAATCAATATAAATTAAATTAAATATTTTCTAAATAAAAATTTAATAAAAGCATAAAAAATTAATAAGCACTTATAAAAAATAATTTTAGTAACAATACTGATATATCATCAAAAAATTAACATGATCGGGCACGAATCTTAAGGCAAAATCAAGTTGGAAATTTTCGAAATTAAAATTGGGACCATCCGAACTCAGATTCTAGCAAACTTACATTCAAACTGAACATCTCAAAAATACGAACCCAATGCCACCAAATCCGACTCAATCCGAGCCCAAATGGGTTCAAATCAAAGACCCAAAGCGCTGTTTGAAGCTTTAAACCACAATTTGGATTACCAAACGGTTTCCAAACCGGACATGCTTATAGTCTAATCGAGCATCTCGACAGAACAAATCCAACAAGCCCAAGATCACGAAATTCCAATTTTACTATGACATTCAAATGTCCAGTAGACGGTCCACGATCAAGGGGATCAACATCGATCGTCCATTCAAACCACTCCCAATTTACCTTTAATCTTTCTCCTATTTATCAAAAATTTATAAATAGACCATCATTTCTCATAAGAAGAGGCTCAAGCAAAAGGAAAAGAAGTAAGAGAGAGATTGGAGATCGATCTTGCCTCCTCGACCACCGCCTGGAGTTTCATCAGACCACCATCTGACGCCGGAGTTCTACCTTACCAATTCCTGACGTCAGAGTTCTGCCAGACCACCATCTAACGCTGCAGTTCTGCCGGACCACCATCTAATGCTGGAGTTCTACCGGACCACCAACCAACACCAGAGTACCGCCAGACCACTGCCCGACATCGGAGTTCTGCCAAATCACCACATGACGCCAGAATTCTTTCAGACCACTGCTTGACGCCGAAGTTTTGCAGAACCACTAATGCATGGACTTCTACCCGGCCACCGCCCAATGCTGGAGTTCTGCATGACTACCACTTGACTCCAGAGTTCTGCCGGACCACCGCCTGACGCCGGAGTTTTGTCGGACCACCAACTGATGCCTAGACTTTCGTCGGACCATCACCTGATGTCGGAGTTCTGTCGGACCACCACCTGACGCCGGACTTCTCCAAAAAAATTAATACTTTTTTTTTTTGGAGCTGAGGATATTAGGGGTAGAGCCCTATTTTATTATCCATAAAAAAAATTACTTCAAAAGTAGTGTGTGATAGTTTCAGCTTGCAATTCCTTTCTAGTTGACGCAAGTAACAAAGTCACTAACTATATGAATAGCAGCGATGGCTTCATGGATGGCAACAGGTAAAGATGAAGGTAAATTTTAGTAACTATCCCATAGCAAAAGAAATAGCAGCGATGGCAACAAATACACGAAATATTCTTGACAATTATGACTGATCGTCGTCACCACCAGCCACCACTTGCTATCATTGATCGCCCGTGGTTGGACACTAGCACCACCAACCGACCTCCGCTAGCCAACTGCATCCCACAACCCAATGCCACCCACTGCCTACCACCGCCGACCGGCAGTCGCTCATCAGCACCCACCACCGCCATCGGCCGACCGTAGCCGACTACCATAGGCCTCAACCCACCACGGTCGGCCACACCACCACCAATATTGATCATCTACCATTACTATTTTTACATTTTGCATTACATTCATTTTACTTCAAATCAAATAAAAAATAATTTTATTAATTTCTTTTAGACTCAACCAAATAAATACAAATTATTCATTTTACACTATATTCAATTAACACTTCGCTATTAAAATTTTGGCACTCCTGAAAAAGACGATCGCCTTCCCCAACACAGAGTGAAACCCTGCTCTTCTCGAGAAATACGAATCAGCCATGGCGGCCTCCGGCGGAGAAATCAAGAAATCAGCAAGACTAGCGATGATGGAGCTCTCGAACATGCTCTCCGTTCCCATGGCCCTCAACGCCATCGTCCGCCTCAACGTCCCCGATGCCATCTGGCAATCCGGATCTAATTCCCCTCTCAGCGCAGCGGAAATCCTCGCACATCTCAACCTCTCCTCCTCCGCCTCCCCTTCTAACCTCCAACGCCTCCTCCGCCTCCTCTCCAGCCACAACGTCTTCGCCGAACACCACGATGGCGTCGATCGCCGCTACAGCCTCACCGAGATCGGACGAACCCTAGTCGCCGATGACGATGAGTCCAACGGAGGCGTATCGTACGCGCCGTACGTGCTGCAGCACCACCAGGACGCTCTGGTGCGGGCCTGGCCGTTGCTGCACGAGGCGGTCCTGGATCCCGACGGGCCGGAACCGTTCTCGCGGGCGAACGGCGGCGTCCCGGCCTATTCGTATTATGGAGGAGACGATGCGGCGAATGATTTGATGCGGAGAGCGATGTGGGGCGTTTCGGTCCCGTTCATGGAGGCTTTTCTTGGTGAGTACGGCGCGGCCGGGGGATTGGATGGGGTTGGGACGATCGTTGATGTTGGAGGGAGTTCGGGGGCGTGTCTTCAGATGATCATGCGAAGTGTACCTGGAATTAAGGCTGGAATTAACTTCGACTTGCCGGAGGTCGTCGCCGGAGCGCCGGCGTTTCATGGTGAGTTGCTGTAAATGTTTGTTCATTTGGCTGGTGCGCGATTGGTTTTTTGGACTTTTTCCTCAGATCTGAGGAAAGATATAGTCTGGCATTTCTCGCATTGTCTAATCGAAGAACATTTCTACTTATAATACACACTCTTATATTGCGATATATTTATCTAATATATAAATTTTTATATTCATTTATATAGCATTTTAATGTCTAAATTACATTCAACAAATGCATGAGAAGATGAATTTATTTTACATAAATTAATATTAAAATCTTTTAAGATTATATATATAGTGAAATTAAATATATAAATACATATGAATTTTGTGATATGCAAATTACCTTAGGGCATCTCTAATTGAACCCGAAATGAGCGTTTGCAGTGGCTGCGGAGCTCTAACCGAACTCCATATTCAGCGCCATTTTGTGCGAGGTGGACATTACGATGCCAATATTGGCGTCGCGCTGTTCACGTACGCCGTTTTTTTCTTTGTTTTTTCCGGTTGGAGAAAGAATGAGTATATTCTTTTTTTATATTAAAAATAGAGTTCGGTTGAAGATGAATTACTGTATTCTAGATTATTATTGTATTTTAGACTGTAAAATGAGATTTTTGGTTGGAGATGATCTTAACAAACTAAATCAACCAGGTAAAAGGATCTTTGGAGGATAAGGTTATATTCTCCAAGGTGATGAATTTAAGCCACATATTTTGTCCCTCATAAATCAATGTAAATAATAATTGCAGATGAATATAAATAAAAAATAGGTATTAATAAGAAATATTTGTGTTAAAGGGATATTAGTCTTTAATTGAATATTACATAATAAAAAAGAAATTTAGGTTATTTGGATATTCCTCCAATAAGATTAGGAACTTATAATAGGTTTAGTTGAAGAGAAATTGAATTGATTCAAAATCAAAATTTCAAATGCAGTTCAACTCAACATATAAATACTTTCAAGATAAGCCATCTTGACTTTTAGAAGGATTAAATTTTGAGCTCAATTTGTATTTAACATAAAATTAAATTTTGACGAATAATAGAACTAAAAAACCATATCATGATATTATGTATTTTATATAAATACTCAAGCGTATCATATTTCAAGATGTCAAGCTAACGAAAAATTATTCTATGCGGACGCCAAAAGTCATCTGGAGGTCAACCAGAACGTGCCATGTCATCCCTTTGTTGTGTACCGTGGCTCTGCACGCCTTTGCTGCACCGCGAACTCCTGAAACATGGAAACGGTATCTAAATACATCTTAATTTATTGGTTGCGCTATTTTCAGGTGTAACGCATGTGGGCGGGGATATGTTCAAGTCCATCCCAAACGGTGACGCCATCTTCATGAAGGTAAGACACATTTCATGCAAGTAATCAATCATATGGACATATTTAGCTATTCCAGTAAAAAAACAAAGGGGCTGTATGGCTGCATGATTTGGCCAACAAGATGTAGGATTCATTTGTGATAACTTTCTTATTGTTTTTTAAAATAGTTTTCTAGTATAAAAATTTTTTGTACTAAAAAACTGTTTTAAAAAGCTGTAAGAAAGCTGTCCAAAATGAAACCTTAGTCAGGATTTAGCTTATATTTTTCCAAGTTTAGTAAATCCAGGGGAAGAAAGATTTGAGGGATTTACACCAGTTCTCTTCATATAAATCCTAATTCTTGAAAATATATATATGATATATTAGGATTTAACTAAATTTAATTTCTATTTTGTCAAAATTTTCAAGATTTTTGACTTCCACAATTTCCTTGGGGGCAAAATTTAAGCATTTTAGCTAAAATCCTACCAAACAAAGTTTTAGAAACTTTAAATCCTATGTTTTGAAGGATCCTGTTTCAGCTCCTATATTGTTTTAATGCTGCATTTCTTCGATCCCAACATTTCAGAAGCTTTGATGAGTTTAATAATTTATCCTCTTACAAAATCATAAATTCTGAAACAAAATACCAATACAACCTATTTGTATTTAGCGAAATTTAACATTTGTCGTATCAAATAATTGTCAAATTTTACTTCTCTCATAATTTACTTAATCATACCTGTAGCAAACAACTCCCTTATATCTGGCAAACATTCCCTATAAATCTCTTATGTTGCCTGAAGAATTCTGTATGAATATTCACTTAACCTTGTTATGAAACCAAAATACAACAACATCAACCCTTTATCCCACTATGTGGGGTCGGCTACATGAATCCTTCTTCACCATCGTATCCTGTTAAAAATCAAATTCTCACTTAAATCTAATAAAGAAAGATCATTTCTAATATTTTCTAACCAAGTCTTTCTAGGTCTACCTCTACCTTTCTTAACATAAGACAAATCTAAAACCTCAACTTTCCTAACTGAGTCGTCGGAAGGCCTCCATTTAATGTGACCAAACCATCTAAGACGACTCTCTCTAATCTCATCTTCCACTGTAGCTACTCCAACATTTTCACGTATATGCGCACTTCGTATCCATCTCTAAGGGTAATGGCCAACATTCAGCACCATAAAGCATTGCAGGTCTCACCACCATCTTATAGAATTTTCCCTTAAGTTTGAAACCAAAATGAAAAAAATGCAGTGGGTGTTGACGACATGGACTGATGAAGAGTGCCAGTTGATATTGAAGAACTGCTATAATGCTCTGCCAGTCGATGGGAAGGTGATTGCGTGCGAGCCAGTGGTGCCAGAGAGGACTGACAGCAGCCAGAGAACTCGAGCCCTGCTTGAAGGCGATATCTTTGTGATGACCATTTATCGTTCTCAGGGTAAGGAGCGCACAGAGGAGGAATTCAAGCAGCTCGGCCTCGCTGCTGGCTTTCCCAGCTTTAGAGCCCTTTATCTTGACCATTTCTATACTGTTCTAGAGTTCCAGAAGTAATAGCTCGCCATATCAGAAACGATAAGCTCGACAAGCTTCAGATTATTATGTGCTTTTCATGTTATAATAAGATGGAGTAATCGCTTTTGTATTGGTTGCATTGCTATTGTTCTTTTTCCTTTTTTTTTTTTGCCCATGCATATTTTGTTGGCATTTTGATATATATTCTTTTTTTTGTGATTTATATGAATATCAAAAGAGAATAATGCAATTAGAAATGCTGACCTAGTGAAAATGTGCATAACTCATATAGTAATACTTTATCAAATGCAGAAAAATTATTCTGTGCGGATTGCGGACGGCATCTAGAGACTAACTAGAATGCGTCACATCACTTCTTTGCTCGGTCTCCGGACCGTCTAATGTACGCACAGAATAATTTCTACATATGGAGAGGCAATTTTGTTTTGTTTTTAATTCTTTTTTAACTATGCCCTAATATTTTTATTTGGTCTGTAAGACTTGAAATAATTGCTCAGAAATACCTTATTTTCGTCTGTTGAATATCAGCAACCGTGCAAATGGTATAGAAACTTTATAGATAATGCTAATTGTGCATTGCAGTTATTATTTGAATGCCAAATTTTATGTAATCAATTTAATGACTTTGTTTATTGTTGTTCAGATTTCGATATGATTTTACGTCAAATATTTATTTAAACGTAAGCCAATCTGAAATCATGAATTATGAATAATCTTACAGAGAAAATTAAGACTTTATTTTTAGACATCTTTCTTATTACTTTCTACAATATTTTTTATTATAAAAATTTTTATATTAAAAAATTATTTTAAAAAATAATAAAAAAGTCAAATAAATTTATAAATTGGACTGCTTGATTAGCTGGCGAAGTCTATATTAATCACAGCAATTTCACAACGAAATCATTTCAATAGAACTGCTATTACTTAATGAAAGAATAATAAAAATACTTTTAAAATTCCAAACAATCTCTCACATCTATATCAAACAAACCATTCTAAGGTAATTATATCACAAATAATGGTGGGTTAAGCAAGTTCTTAAAACAGTAAACAGTCATTTATCAACCAGGTCGCATATTTTGCCTCATTTTTATTATGAGCCGATTCTAATGCAAGATTGGCACAGCTTCACTCTGAACTTGAAAGTGTATAACTATCATGCCAAGGAGTGATTATTACGTGCGGAGGCCGAACACAGAAAACCATTTGAATTTGTCTATGTGAACATTAAAAGCACAATGATGAACAAAAAAGTACAGTTTGCTGAGCTTTTATTGTTCACAGAGACAAACCGGACGGTTATTTATGTCTGATCTCTGTGAACAGTAAAAGCACAATGATGAACAGAAAAAACGCAGTTTGTTGAGCTTTTATTGTTCGCAGAGATAAACCGGACGATTATTTGTGTCCAGTCTCTACACGTAATAATTCATCGCCCAGAAGGCTTCGATTTAGTACGCATCAGTTCAATAAGATTGCTGAAAATGAACACAACATATAACAAATTTGGACATATGTCAATGTTATGTCGCAAAACATAAAGCAAAAGAATTCATTTCTTTCATTAATTGCCCTCTTCTGTAATGTCAACCAGTAGAAAAAAAAAAAAAGCTACAGTGTTCTCTCATCGTACACAGGAAACATTAAAATGTTTTATAATATTATGGACAATGAACAAAGAGGCAAATAAAAAATGGCGGACAAACTAATAGATACACAGCCCAGAGAGAGGAACTGGCCAACACTTCCAGTAGACAAAAATCTCAACACCTCCCAAAAAAACCTTATTTTTTTTGCTTCTTTACCTCATTTTTTAATGAACCTTTTAAAATCGGTTTCTAAGAATTTATATTACAGTATGGAATAAGCTCGAATCACCTCAATAATCGGAGCACGGCAAAGAGGGCATTTTCCTCCAGTTCGAACTAGCTCATTGGCGCATTTGGAACAGGTGCACATGTGCCCGCATCTGCTAACAGAAAGCAAACAGTAATTTTCACGTATAAAATAAGAGGTATCCACCCGCTGCCACCCTTGAAAGGGCGCTTGGCGGCGTGACTAATCCACGCATGACCTAGAAGGGCACCCACCCCAGAAACCTCCTGGCCCGCACTTGATTGGGCCCCTACTTAAGAGGCACTACCGCTCGAGAGGAATCGAGCACAAGTTGGGGGTGGGTTCCCAACCGTACTCGCCAACCAACCAAGCTAAGCAACGGTGGGTATATCTTGCATTTTTTATCAGATACTTTCTATTTTAATGATTTGTCTAAGGACATAATCTATTTACTACCTTTTTTATGTCAAATATCATTGAGAAGAAAAATTCAAAGAAAAGGGTGAGAACAGGAAACCTGTACAAAAGCGAGTCGATGTGAACATCACAGCAAATGCAGCACGTCCCATTCTTTACATTAGTCCACTTGGATCCATCAGCCGACCAATCTTCACACAAACCTGATGAAAACAAGTTATCCTCTCCACCAAAACATTTAGGGTAGAATAAATTTTGATGCATGAGAAAGTGATTCAGCTCCATAGGAAGAGTACAGAGAACTATTTTTTGTACAGCATGATGCACAAATCCCACATGCCATAGAATGCCTAATTTTATTTTATTTTTTAAATGTCTTTTAACTTTCCATAATATCATATTATTGAATAATACAAATGTAAAATTTCTACATCATAACTGCCTAATCTTTTAACTCAAGAGACTTGAGGTGATATCAATATTCAGGGATGCTAAAATACCCAAAACTCAAAACTTGCTTGATTTTTAAGTCCAAATGAAATTGACTCAAAATCAGCACTCAACAACTTTCATTCAACCATTAAGGTGTGTACTAGGGTTTTCAGGACGGATTTGCACCCAACCCAAAACTGACTCACCCTTGACCGATCCAACCCGAACCTGACCCGATTATGCAAACAGGTCATAAATATGAACCCGAATAGGTGAGGTTGGCAAGGTCAAACGTGGGTCGCGGGGGAGAGCGCTCGTGTGAGAGCAACACAAGCGCGGCAACAAGGCACGGGGGCAAGGCTGCCAGCGCAACATGGTGCGATGCAATGCAGTGTGGTGAGGGCGAAACGCGCAGGTGCATGCGGGATGCACTAGTCAGCCAGCAAGACGTGGTGCGGGCAACCGGGCAGAACGTGCGGGCGAGTTGCATGTCATTTTCAGGTTAGCGGGTTAACCCAAACATAACCCAATTTTTCAAACGTCTCGAAAATTAGAAGTTGAACCCGACCTGATTCCATTTCGGGTTTTCGGGTCATGTCATAAATTGACACCCCCAATGTGTACCACACTCAAGTCTTATTGCAAGAGGGGAAAAGGGAATGAATGTTTCATTTAAAAAAAAAGAATGGAATAGAATAATTGTTAGAAAAATAGAACATAGAAATAAATGCAGCTTTTAAAAATTTAAGAATAAAGTAAACGAGGCTTATGAAAGTGGAGATAGTAAAAGTTACTTGAGGCCTATGATGTATCAACACTTCTCCTCAAAGAGGAATATAGGATCCGACACGTATCGGATACGAAATGTACGACACAACTCCAATAGGTGTCGAACACGACAAAGATATGTTCGATTAAAAAAATATTAAAAATAAATTGGACACGCACATCCAACACACGTGTCTTAAATCTTTTATAAAAAAAAATAATCAATACAATTTCTTGTTTTCCAAATTTTTATTTATTACAAAAATGTAAACTATGGGAAATGCTTAGGAGATAAGGAATTTCTTGGCTTACTAAACTTTTTAATATTGTTTTGAAGACTAAAAAGATGTCAGGTGAGTGGAGAATGAGTGTGTTAATTCCTATTTTTAAGCATAAAGTTGATGCACAAGGTTGTGTCAATTATAGAGGAATTAAGTTAATGTGTCATACTTCAAAACTATGGGAGTGAGTTATGGAGCATAGGTTGCGGCATGATACTAATGTTTCTCAAAATCAATTTGGATTCATGTCGGGTAGGTCTACTATGGAAGTTATACATTTTTTGAGAGGTTTGATGAAAAAATATAGAGAGAATAGGGAGGATCTACATATGATATTTATTGATTTAGAGAAAGCATATGATAAAGTTCCAAAGAAGTGCTATGGAGAGTTCTTGAAAAGAAAGGAGTTAATAACGCTTATATTCAAATCATTAAAGATATGTATGCAGGAGCTATTACTTGTGTTCAAACACAAGGTGGTTTGACCAAGTATTTTCCTATTTTGGTTGGATTACATCAAGGATCATCCTTAAGTCCATATCTTTTTGCTATAGTCATGGATGTCCTCACTAGACATTTGCAAGAGGATGTACCTTGGTGTATGCTTTTCGCTGATGACATTATTCTTGTTGATAAAACTAGAGAGGGAGTTGAAGGTAAACTTGAATTATTGAGGTCAACCTTAGAGTCTAAAAGTTTTTGCTTGAGATGATCTAAAACTAAATATATTGAATGTAATTTTAGTAGTAATAGACCTAGTGAGGAGATTGTGACTTTGGGTGATCAAGTCACTAATAAGAGCACATGTTTTAGATACATTGGCTCTATTGTTCAGAGTGATGGTGAAATAGATGGGGATATTATTAGCAGAATTCAAGTTGGACGGTTGAAGTAGAGGAATGCATCGGGCTTGTTGTGTGATAGAAAAGGCCCCCCTCAAACTTAAGGGAAAATTCTATAAGATGGTGGTGAGACCAGCAATGCTTTATGGTGCCGAATGTTGGCCATTAAAAAAGAAGCATAATATTAAGTTAAGTGTTGCAGAGATGAGGATATGCTCAGGTGGATGAGTGGTCTTACCCATAGAGATAGGATACAAAATGAGCATATACATGAAAAGGTTGGAGTAGCTCCAGTGGAAGATAAGATTAGAGAGAGTCGCCTTAGATGGTTTGGTCACATAAAACGGCAGCCTTACGATAACCCGGTTAGGAAAATAGAGGTATTAGATTTTATGTTAAGAAAGGTAGAGGTAGGCTTAAAAAGACTTGGTTAGAAAATATTAGAAATGATATTTTTCATTAGATTTAAACGAGAATTGGACTTTTAACAGGACACAATGGAGAAAAAGGATTCATGTAGCCGACCCCACGTAGTGGGACAAAGGCTTGATGTTGTTGTTGTTTTACAAAAATGTAAGCTATCTTCTCCACAACCCCAAATTAAATGTCTGCACTCATTCCATCATTCCACGAACATTTCCATTTTTTTTTATTTACATTTTTATTTATTTTTTTCATTTTTATTATTTCCATTTCATTTCTCTCGTGGGCCGCAGCTAGGGTTTCAATACAATACCCACTATCATCTCAAAATTGACGCTGACGCCGCACAACATCAACGTTTCAAAACCATCAAAACATTGAAATCTAACATTGTCTTGACATTGACGCTCAACACCATCAATTTCTACACCCACAATTATGCATTCGTGTTGTCTCAATATTTCATCTTTGTCCAACATCGTCTCAAATCGACAGCCAACGCCATCTTAACATCTCAACATTGACGTTCGATGTTGATTGCACAACAATAATGCCCAACTCTCAACAGCACTGTCGTCTCCCCTCTCGATGTCTAACATATGCATCGACGCTCGACTCTGGATACCCGAATACTTATCATTTTAAGCACAAATGTTATTTAAATGATTTATTATTTCTCAATTATATTTAATATCATGCGTATTCAATTTCTATACATTGTGCGTAAGATATGAATATTATAACATTGTGTCCAACCAATATCCATGTTCTATATTTTCAATAATTAAGTGTCACATGTTCATATTGTGTCGTATTCGTGTCCATTTCTATGCATTATAGCTTGAGCTTATTTAATTTGAGCTTTCTCAATAAAAATAAAAAGCGGACAGCAACCATAACTAAGACACAGAAGAGATAAGCAGTTTCGAGTTTTTCAAGAAAAATGGGGAAGTTGACTACAGTCATGATTAAGATTGAGGGGATAACAATATGGAGGAGATAAATAAGGTCGATGTGAGAATGCTTGGCCAACTCTTGTGATAAATCTCTACACAGACGAGCATATAAATAAACTCACTTACAAAAGGTCAAATATCATACAAACGTTAAATAATATGTGAAAAGCTCCTTACATATATGAAATCTAAACGAAATATTAATGTTGATTGAGACAATGCCAATGACAATGCACCGCATACACTCTCCCAGATTTTGAAAATTCATCTATGGTGAATGGAACTCTTGAATTATTGAAGCAGATCAGATGAAATTTGTTAAAGTTCCTTATGTGCCAACCACCAACTCTCATGAGATGATAAACCCTTAAAACGAACAAGAAACTGTTGGAGTCCATTATCTACGATAGAAACGATCTGGTCATCCAAAGATATGAACGAGAACAAGAAGGATAAGTCAACAAAGATATTGGTGATGATGATGCGTCCATAGAATCCACCTATATGATAGTAGGCAAACTATAACCAGAAGCATTATTGATGTAACTGGTAGCATTTCCATGTCACAAAGTCAAGTCTATCACACTAAATACTATAAAGATTCCAACATTCATTGGAATATTAGGCTCGTGAGCATTATCATTTCTTTTTCTACCAATCTTATATGCTTCAACCCATCTAGTAGTCAGCTTCTTAAAAGTTCAAGTAGAAAATCTCTTTGGGCTCATTCTCACTAATACCATCTCCCTCATTAAATTCAACAAACCTCTCATGTGAATCAACACTTAATTTATATTTTCCCTAATTAATGATCAAATTTTGTTGAATTTCCTAGTAAAGATCATACATGTTTTTTTTAAATGATGAGGCCAATTCACTGGTCCAAAAGAAAGCTCAACTAGGTTTATGGATAGGGGTGTAAGTGAGTTAAGCCAACTCATGAACCGAATCAGGCTCGACTCAATAAATGGCTCGTGAGTTGAACTCAATAAGCTAATGAGTCAAGCTTGAGGCAGCCCTGACTCGACTTGTTAGCTCGCAAGCTGGCTCGTTTAAAGAATATTAATATAAAATGTAATTAAAATATATATTAATATTTAGAATTTCAAATAAAAATTTATTTAAATGTTCATAAATTATATCGTATTTTCTTATATTAAGTGATTTTTAATTCTTTTCTTCTAAATTTCATTCTTTTTACCATTTTATTATAATAATTGCTTGAATTTTAATCATTTTCTCTCTTTCAAAATAAACAAGCTCAGATCGTGAGCCGGCTTGAACTTGTAAAATAAAGGTCAAGCTCAAGCACGAACTCGATTAATTCATCAAGCTCAAGCCAGGTGTGATCGAGCTCGGCTCGACTCGTTTACACCCCTATTTGTGGATTTGTAACTAGCCACAATGTGGGCAACAAAAAAAAATTTCAACCACAGCTAAATCTCATGCATCTAAAAGTATTTAGTCACTACACAGAATGCAATTCCTTAGTGAGAAAACTGCAGAGTAAAGAATCAAGGACTCAAAAACAAGTACCTTGGAATAAGTAACCATCTCGCACTTTGTAGTTTTGACCAAAGTCTAAATTCTTATTTTATTATGGACACATAAATTTGACCAAAATCTCAAACCATGAAGCAATCAAAGATCATTTTGTCAAATCCAACAGGCAACAACCTTTATATCACACAATATAAAAGATAAGATATCCAACTAAGCAGGTCAGCTACTTTGTTCTCAACACAAATCTCGTATTTGATGTGAAAGTTGTACTATTGAACAAATTATACGCACTTAGTGTACCAATAACTCAATTTCTTTCTGAGTATTCAGATATTTGAGAGCCATGTAATCTAAATAGAGTGCGAACTCTTCTAAATAAATAATAATGACACCAATATCGAAGATCTTGCAATACCACATTAAATTCATGACTATACATTAAAATTGACGTGGATTATTAAATTTCACAATGAAGTAAGCAATTGGATGTTTTTATACTTAAGAACTCCACCAATACCAGCTCTGGAGGCATTATAAGATGCCTAAAAGATTTTGCTGAACACGAAAAACCTCAACACAAATAGGCCAGTCAAGAGCTCAGCCCTTACTTTAGGTACATATAGAGTTTTATTCTTAGAATGCCTGTAAAATTTATCAAAGTGACTGGCATGATAAGGTGACTTGATAAAAAATCAAGGGTGTCAAAATAAACAAGGAAATGATCAATATGTGTCATAAAACACAAACATACTCCAGGTGTTAGTTAAACCAAAGGTCATAAACCAACAAGTATTAAATATTATTGATTAGACAATCATATCTAAAATGTCATCAAGTCTATATATGAAAAACCTACACTTGATTGTGATTTTTCTGATGTGATGATTATTAACACACAAGAACCATGAATCATCATTTTTTTAATATAATGAAGGAACGACACAAGCAGAAACTCTTTGATTTTTTTTTTTTTTGCAACAATTGAGTGACATGTTTGAGATCAACATATTCATAAGGGCTTATCCAACATTTGAAAAGATTTGAAAGTGCAAATTAAAGCATGACATCTAGATCATAGAA
This sequence comes from Dendrobium catenatum, assembly GCF_001605985.2. Lineage (NCBI taxonomy): Eukaryota > Viridiplantae > Streptophyta > Magnoliopsida > Asparagales > Orchidaceae > Dendrobium > Dendrobium catenatum. The sequence continues at coordinate 213,013 of NW_021320182.1, forward strand.
ACTTGGTCTACCCAATAAAACATGTGTTGTTCCTGTGGAGGATATCACATATGCGATCAAAGTAAGTGGGCAATTGAGTAAAAACAAGATAATAATGAGAGACTAATTGATTTTTATCCATCCGTGCTACCTTGGAAGGCTAAGGATAGGGGCTTTAGGTGAGCTTCATCCTTGCCTAACATGGAAATAACAAAAATGTTCATACAACTAGCATTGTCAATGGTCAATTTCCATAATTTGTATCCACTTTTAAAGTAGGTATAGAAAATGGCAATGCGTTTGCAATCTATGTATATCCTTAAGGTGGCCTTAACACGACACATGACAACTAAGCTGTAATAATCCCAATTTTTACATGATTAAAGACCCATTAAAGACATGTAAATGATCCTCATGAATTCCTGCATTCATGAAAATCCTAGGGAGTGCTAAAGCGTTGTGCTGTCAACCCCAACCCTCTGTATTCTAGAATTCTGCCAGTGAGAGCGACGCGTTGGCGCTGTCTCCTCTGCTCTATATAGCTATTTAGGGGAGCGCTGCAACCCTAAGATTTCAAGCATTGTGCGTAGAGATGTAAGCAAGATGAGCTCGAGTCACCCCTGGCTTGAGCTCGAGTTTGATTAATTAATCTAGTTCGAGCTCGAGCTTTATTAAATGAGCTCGAGCCGACTTGTTTATTATGAAAGGAAGAATAATTATAATTTAAGTAATATTATAATAAAATGGTAAAATAATAAGAAATTCTATAAAAATAATGTAGGAAAAAATTTTAATTTTTTTTCTTTATTGGGTATTTATTTGTGGGTTGTTTTGTCTCCTATTGGGCTTGGCACATTTACCCTTGGCTATTTGGTGTTTGGAGTTTTTGGCTGGTCATGCCTCTCTTTGGTAGCTATTCGACTGCGGGATGCTCGGTTCATGGGCTAGTCGTGCTTTTCCTTGGTGTATGTTAGGTTCCTGTCTGTTCGGTTCTTGGAGCTGGTTGTTGGGAAGCTAGGCTGCTCGGTTCTTGGACTGGTCGTGCCTTATTCTTTGATTTTTTTCCCACGTTTTGATTGGGTGAATGGGAGGCTATTTGGTTTCCATTTTTTCCCTATTTATAAGGTTGTTTGCTACGGTTTTTAGAGAGAGAATTGTGAAGAATAATTGGAAAGTGAAACTTGTGGGTTTCGAATAGCTTGCGAGCTATCCTCTTCTACCTCATCTCTTCTTATAATTCATCTTGATTTCTAATCTACTTCTTCTCTCCACAAGTACCATTCAATTGTATCTTTATTCTCAAACTTCGAAAAGTTGTCAGGTGTCTTTGAGTTGTATTTGTAGGGTGTCATTACATCGTGTTTAAATTGTTTGTTGTTGTTGTTGTTGTTTTTATTTTACATAGTAAGGTTTTGTTTGTCTATGTTTAAGAAAAGGAAGACCTTTTGAGTTTGCAATACTTATATTTTTTTAGGTCCAAATAGCCACTAGAATTCCCTTTAAAAGTATTGCAAACTCAAAATGCCTTCCTTTCCTTAAATATAGACAAACAAAATTGATGTAGGCAGAGCCAACCTTTTAGTGTTCTCCATGCCAATTTAAATTCCCAAAAGTTGTCTTTTCGGTTTCCACTTTATCAGCCATTTAATCCTTCGATTTTCCCCCACTTTTGGGGCTGCTTTGATGCTTATGTTTCTTCCCCGGGTGGCTGCCCCTTCGGTCCCTGCTTGTTGCGACTTTCAAGGGAATTCTATTGGCTATTTGGAAGGTGTTTTAATTACCTTGCATTAAATATTTTTTCCTTCTCTTCCCTATATATAAGAGACTGTTTTTCTGCAAAAAAGGAAGGATTATGGATGATTTTTGGAACACAAAACATGTGGGTTCGTAATAGCTTGCAAGCTATTGTCTTCTACCTCTCTTCTTCTTCTAATTCGTCTCGGCCTTCTATCTATATTTCTTCTACCCATGATTTTCATTCCATTTGTATCTTTCTTCTCTAAACTTTATTAATAGTAAGTTGGTTGTGTTGTTTACAATTTGAAAGTTGTGTTGTGTTTGCATTTGAAGTTGTGTCTTGAGTTTGCAAACAATTTAAACACGACGCAACGCAAAATACAAATACGACTCAAAGACACCTTACAACTTTTCAAAGTTTGAGAAGAAAGATACAATGTAATGATACTTGTGAAGAGAAGAAATAGATTAGAAACCGAGACGAATTATAAGAAGAGAGGAGGTAGAAGAGGATAGCTCGCAAACTATTCGAAACCCACATGTTTCACTTTCCAAATATTCTTCACAATTCCCTCACTCTAAAAACAGTAGCAAACAGCCCTATAAATAGGGAAAAAATGGAACAAGGCAAGGCCAGCCCAGGAACCGAGCAGCCCAGCTTCTCAACAGCCAGCCCCAATAACCGAACAGCCAGGAACCCAACAAACACCAAGGAAAGCATGGCCAGCCCAGGAACCAAGCATCCAGCAATCGAACAGCTACCAAGGAGAGGCATGGCCAGCCAAAAACCAACAGCTGAAAACTTCAAACACCAAACAACCAAGGGTAAATGGGCCAAGCCCAATAGGAGACAAAATAGCCCTCAAATAAATACCCAATAAGGGAAAAATTAAAATTTTTGCCTACATCAATTCTCCCTCGGTGGAGAAATCTCATCTTCTGATGAGATAGCTTTAGAACCCGTTGGAAAATATCATGATGACGACATTGCAAACTTAGGTTGAATGACAGTGCTTGCTTGATGTTTTGAATGCATTAAAGACTCAAAACCTAAGGCTCTGATACCAAATTGGTGCAACCTAAAAAAATACAAGTATTGCAAACTCAAAGGGTCTTCCTTTCTTTAAACATAATCAAACAAAATCATACAATTAAAATAAAAGGAACAACAACAACAAACAATTTAAACATGACACAACGACAACCTACAAATACAACTCAAAGACACCTTACAACTTTTCGAAGTTCGAGAAGAAATATATAATGAAATGGTACTTGTGGAGAGAAGAAGTAGATTAGAAACCAAGACAAATTATAAGAAGAGAGGAGGTAGAAGAGGATAACTCGCAAGCTATTCGAAACCCCACAAGTTTCACTTTCCAAATATTATTCACAATTCTCTCACTCTAAAAACAGTAGCAAACAACCATATAAATAGGAAAAAATGGAAACTCAACAGACTCTCATTCACCCAATCAAAACATGGAAAGAAACCAAAAAAACAAGGCACGACCAGCCCAGGAACCAAGCAGCCCAGCTTCCCAATAGGGGTGTCAAAATTTGATACGACCTGAAACCCGACCCGAACCGACTCAAAAAATTCCGGGTACAGGCGACCCGTTTACAATACGGGTCGGGTTCGGGTTTGAGTTTTTGACCCGTTTGTAAAATTGGGTCGAGTTCGGGTTGACCCGAAAACTCAATTTGACCCACAAAATTCAAAAAATTGCTAAATTGCCAACCCGCGTCCCGCATCAGTGGGAGTGTGGAACTGATTCTTCTTTATATTTGACTTATATTTCTATGGTCACATTAAACAAGGCTATTAAATAAGTCATGATGATGGCTCTTTTTTCAAAAAATCAAATCAGCTCTTTTGCATTTAATATTTATATTTGCTTTATACTCTTATTGAAACTTGTGATTGCTCATAAAAAAATAAAATTAGTAGTCATAGTTACTTCTTAACCTGTCGCAGTATGTTCACGTCAGTTGTCACTTGTGAGGCCATCCATCGCATTTGACATCCAAAATGATGTCGACGGTCTGTTCGCCGACCCAGCAGGTCCTCCGACCGTTAAACAACCCCGCTGGAGAAACAGGCTTTGGCGACTATCGGTCGCTCGACCGAGCAGGTCATCTACAGTTCGCAGTAGCAAGTAACCAGGCTGCACGGACACCGCCAGCCGATGTGCCGCCTCCGTGCTTCGCCTGACATCGCATGGCTATTGTTTAATCAAATGGTTGCGCGGGTCGGGTCGGGTCGGGTCAACCCGATAACCCGCGCGGGTCTTGGTTGACAAACTTGCCCCATTTCTAAAATTGGGTCAGGTTAGGGTCAACCCGTTTACGGCCGGGTCAAGTCAAGTTCGACCCCAACCGGACTCATTGACCCGAATTGACATCCCTACTTCCCAACAGCCAGCCCCAAGAACCGAACAGCCAGGAACCCAACAGACACCAAGGAAAAGCACAGTCAGCCCAGGAACAGGGCATCAAGCAGTCGAACTACCAAGGAGAGGCATGGCTAACCAAAAACCAACAGCTGAAAACTCCAAACACCAAACATCCAAGGGTAAATGGGCCAAGCCTAATAGGAGACAAAACAACCCACAAATAAATACCCAATAAGGGAAAAATTGAAATTTTTGCCTACATCAAATAATAAATAATCACTTAATAACAAAAATAGATAATTTTTAAACAATTTTATACTTAAAATTCTAAATTTTAAAATATTTTATATTAATATTTTTTAAATGAGCTGACTCGCGAGCTAACGAGTCGAATCTGGGCTAGCTCAAGCTTGGCTAGTTAACTTATCAAGATCGATTCACAAGCCATTTATCGAGTCGAACCCGAATCGGCTTGACTCAATTGTAGTGCAGGATCAGAATTTTTAAAAAATATCTCAATCCACTATCCTACATTAAGTATTCATAGTTATCCCTCACCATTTTGTTTGCTTAGCCAAGCAGAATAGATGAGAGAAGGGAGGGAGGTAAAAATAAAGAAGAGAAAAAGGTATGTCTTTGAGGCCTTTCATATGTGATGAGGACATCAACAGGAGATTTCAACGCATCTACCATCGAAAGAACAGTAGATCAACGGCTACGATTCAGAGTCTCTACTTATGAAGCATTTATGTATTTTTTTTAGTTATATTTCAATTTTTACCTTTGTACTCCTGTGAGGGATTGTTTTTATATTGTAGCCCCGAGGGCATTTGAGTCTTTTATTTTCTTTATTTTGGAAGTCTATATATTAAGGTCTTAGTCATTGTATTAGGATTAATGATTGATTAATAAAAATTTTGCCTTAGTTCATTGTCTTATGTGCTCTTGAGAGAAGAGAGAACCCTAGGAGAGGTCCAAGAATCACCCATCAACCGCCAGTAGAGGTCGGGCTCACGGTTTGTATCCGTTATCTTTCTTACTTCCTTTCTCAGCACCCCTATACTATCGGTCTTCCACCAAGCCCCATCCCCAGCCGCCGGCCAACCTCCTTCCCCTTCCCCACACCCGTCAAGCGTCGGCCAAGCCCCCAAGCTCCACCCGCCAATTTACACCCCACCACCCTCCAAAACTGACAGATTTCCGGCCCCAACCACCTCAAGCCGCCGGCCTACCCGAGCCCACCCAAGCCGTCAGCCAAGATAGAGCAATCCCCTATATTCTATTTCCCAAATCTCCACATTAATGCCTTCCTAATTTAGAGTTTCTTAATTAATTTAATAATCCTATTTTTGGCAATCTCTCAATCACTCCAAATCTGAAATTAAAACCAAGTTTAATTCCCTAATCACATTTAAAGCTTGAGTCCACATATATTATATGTGGACAATTCTCTTCCCCTCATTCTAATTAAGTCCTTCCTTATTAAGGATCCAAATAGGGAGATAATTAACCCCTTTTCTCCCTCCATTAAAGAAAATTTGAATTCAAATTCTCCCTCCTTCCCTTTCAAATTAATTCCAATTATTATTGTTGACCTATGTACAAGGAACAAAAAAAAGGAAAGCCCAAAATCATACCTCATACCCATTGGATCCACGAATCCTGCTGAAATTGCGTTGATTCAGCGCCGTTCGCATCGCATCGCTTCCCCGTGAATCTTGCGCAAATACCTCGCCTCGATCAAGTGTCCAAGCAGGCCGTTAAATACCAAGCCAAACAAAGAATTCGGGTCTTCTTCCACACACCCGATCCTCCCTCTGCTTCCACGACCTCTTCCCGATTTCCTCCCTCTCTCGACACTTCTTCCACACGAACTATAGCAACCGAACCATCTTCCTCTTCCCGCAACTCCACCCTACCAGATCCTTCCTAACAGTAATATTGGCATTATTGTTAATAATAATAATATTCCTATAATTATTAATATCCTTATTATGTTAATAATATTATTAGTGCTAAAAAAAGCATTATTTTGTACACTTTCCTCAACGCTTGCGACGAGCCGGCAAACCCTCTACGCGCTCACGTAGCGTAGTACGGAGGGAAACCGGCGCGGCGCTTGCGACAACCTAAACAATCCTTCTTCAATGCTAGCGACGAGCCGACAAACCCCCTACGCGCTCACATAGCGTAGTAGGGAGGGAAACCAGCGCGGCGCTTGCAACGAGGGGGATAAAAAAAATAATAATAATAACTTCAAACGCTCAAGTAGTGCAGAGGGGGGAAAGAAAATTGTGTTCTTTTAAAAATGTGCTCGAAACCCTTAAACGCTCATGTAGCGGGCGGGGATTTAAAAAAAAAAAATACAACCGCAGTGTTATTTCACACCTACCTTAAGCGCTCAAGTAGCGACGAGGGGAAGGTTGCCTTTTGGTTTTTCCCCTAAACAGGGGAGACGCCGGAAGGCTGCCGAAATTTTCAGCAAATACTGAGGACTTGAAATGTAACTTGAACTCAAAAGAGCTAGAACTTGAACAAAAGAAAAATGACTCAAATGAGCATAATTTGGACAATTTGAGCAACAAGCAAAAGAACATGCAATTAGACTACAATGGCAAAAACTCGAACTTGAACTTGCAAGGACAACAGGGGACTCGAACGGAAGAGGCTCATATTGAGCCTGAACTTTATTTGAACATATGGAGGACTTTATTTGGACTCGAACTCGATTGGAGCATAGCATAAACTTGAGCCTAATTGAATTTATAACGATTTGAATCAAAATTGAATATTAAGCAAAGCTTCAATATTTTGAACTTGGACAAATGCAAGGAACTTAAATCAAAGCCATATGGGACTTGAACCCAAATTGAAATCATGTTTGGATTAAGATGATACCAAATCAAAATTGTACTTAAAATGATATTATGATTTGTAGGATAATAAGATCTAAATTAAGTGCAAAAGAAAGTATATGGAATTTGTTGACAATAAGAGACTTGCAAACTCTAATTGCTTATAAGTAGTGATGAATTATAGACATTTAATCAAATTTCATGTCATGATATGTTGTTCTCAAAATAAAATACATCCTTTACTTGCAAGCAATGAATGGTGGAATTCTCAAAGCATACAAGTTGGTAACAATACAAAGGTCTTCCAACAAATATCAAATAGCCACTAACAAACAAGAATTCTTACAAGAATTGAGCATGAGATTTTGACAACAACACTTGTGAGAGTCGTGTTAGTTGGAATGAAGAAATTAATGATGATGACATCAATCTAATTGAAAATTATCATCGAAGATAAAGAATTTGCAAGTGAAGTGTTACTTGCAAGCAACACTAGAAGAGGGATAGTGGGTTCAAACACTTGCAAGTGATGAAAGCCAAGGTGATCACAATAAATGATATGATTGCAAAAGAAGATCTAAAATACAATGCCATCATGTTAGTTGTAAATCATCCTCAAGAACAAAGAACCTGATATGCAGCAACAAGAGACATATGGACAACAAATATTTTAGGGATAAATACCTCGCACGATCCTCCTAAACGGTCCGGCTAACAATAGAAAATAATGATGATGGCATAATTGGAGAGTTGTCAACTAATCCCCATATAAGTTCTGAGAAGAGAAAACCAGATCAAACTATTAATGAGACACGGTCCTGCCAAGTTCTAAACATTGATTTGGATAAAATTAATGAGGCTTGCAAGTTTCTTGATGAGCAGTGATATAGCATATGATGTTCCACCTATGTAAATGTTAAAGAGCTACGATAAGCATAAGCTCCTACGGGTTACCGTAGGAGATCCGTCATATTCCTAAAAATACCCACGTACGTGCATCATAGTTTGTATACACATAGGTACATATGCGATAAATATAAACAAACACTGCGCGGGTCAATAAGTAAATTCAAGTTCAAACCCGATCTTTCTATGCGCATCATAGAAGTCGACAGGGTTTGAACCATCAAATAAATATACAGTTATGACGACAGATATACTTGTTTTAATACATTCATATTAGGCCTTGAAGGCCTATAAAAATGAGAATTCACTAACAAAGACATAAAGCCTACGAAACCCGATCCCATATTGGCAAATTGATAGGGTCGACAAGGTTCAAGCTTTAAACGGAAATAACCCAAAACACCCCAATGATGGTCGTGTTGAACAAAAATCTCAACCGAAGGGGCTCACAAACCATTTCAAATGGCTCAAAACTTCCATAAAATTCAAATTCCTATGAAGATATAAGTGACTTTAACAACACCCCAATGATGGTCATGTTGAATATTATCTCAACCGGAGGGGTTCACAAATATTTTTAAATGCCTTTCAAGCACCACCCAAATATTTACAAAAATCCAAAAATCTCAAACTCCAGATAATTAAAATTGAAATAAACTATCAAACACTCAAAGAAAAATCCATCCACCCTTCGCAACAGTTTGCAGGGGTGGACAAATTGAAAAATATTTCAGCTCACATTGAGCTAAATGCCTAATCGAAAATATCACTAGAATACATTCTCAAATAATCTCCTACCAATAAGGACGTGGTATGTGTCCTCTGACCGGTGGTTTTGCCGTCAAATGACACCGCATGATAAACAGTTATGACCCGGGGCCCTCTGAACCGAGTGGTTTTGCCGCCAAATGGCACCACGAAATACCGGTTATGGCCAAAGTCAATATGTTACTTAGTAGCATCAAATCCTTGAGATATGAATCAATATGATATGATCGATAGGGCACAAAGCACTCTGTTAGCTAAGGTGGATTCAAATTTGTCCTCTTAGACAAACACTCTCCCCAGGTCTACAAGGTATCCTTGGACGAAGCAACTCATGACTGCCGACAAGAATCCTTCTGTCAGGTTGTGTCAACTATCTCTTCTGACTAAGTAGACCATGGAACAAGATGGTCCGGTATAACGGAATCATGGGATCTTGATTGGGTCCATCATCCATTCCCCCACCATCCGCTTTAAGTGTAAGGTGGTGAAATTTCTATTTTAAATATCAAACCTTCAAATTCTCAACCATTTCAAAATTCTGAAATCCAAACACATGCTGTTACTATATGCCAGATAACACGTATCTTTATACGTATCTAATTGACAACTAGCCTTAATCAAAAGTTCTCTCTCGTTATCGGGAGGGGTAATTAACTATAGGGCTTGCGCCTATAAGAAACCAGAACTCAGATCATAAACTCCTCACAAAATAAGGATGAAATCTTTGGGTAGTGTCTTATCTACAAACCCATCTGCCTTCCAAAATTTATCCTGTAACTTAATTCCATTAAAACTACCTCACTGAAAAGAAAAAGCAAACAATTGGGCGGAGGCCGGGGCCGAATTTTTGGAGCCCACAATTAATTACTTAAGGTTAAATAATCAAGGAGTTAATTCCCTCTTCTCCTCTTGACTCCTCTCCCCACCTAATTCCCTAGCCCAAGACCGGCCGACCTCTCCTCCTCTCAATCAAACCGTCGGCCACTTTGACCCATCCTGGAGTTGAAGCGACTTCTCTTCCCCATGGATGGCCGATCCCGAGCGTGACCACGAATTCATCTACGACCATCAAGGCTTAGTAGATATTCTACAATCTCCCTTCTTCAACATCAATTTGGAAATCGACGACACCGTCAACGACTATGTCGACAGCATCTTCTTCACCTTGATGTCTGCTATCGAAGAACACCAACCCTCCAGACATTGGCGAATCATCGGACATCCACCAGCTTCTTTCCCTCCGGCTAACTTTACGTTGATCAAGATTGTAGGCGTCCTCTTTCTATCGATGACATCTCTAGGATTGCTGAAGTTTCTCTTCTGCTAACCCCACTATCAAGAGTGAAAGAGAGGGAAACTCAAAGGTGAACTTTCTATTTGTTAAACGATGGATTTTGTTATTTTGCATCTAGTGTTACTAAGTTTCTTTGTTCTTATTTTAAATTGTCTTGTTAATCTTTTGTGTAACTGAATACCAATGCACAACTGCAACTAAGAAATCCTAAATTCTTATCTTGGTGAAACATTAAGTTTACAATTATCAAATCTTCACAAGTTGTTATTAATTTTTAAGCAATTCCTATTTTTATATATGTTTCACATCATTTTGGTATCAGAGCATGGTTACATGCTTTTTTCATTCTAGGATTTCCTCTTACATTTAGTATACATTTTAGTTTGCATTCGATTTATCCATATCGCATCATTCTACTTACTGTTGTGTCTGCATAAGTTACTTAAGTTGAGTTAATGGACCCCGAGAAAATTCAGCGTACTTTAGACTTAATTGTAGGTCAACTAGGAACTTTGGCCCAACAAATTAGATAAACCCAAGGCGAGTTAGCTGATTTTAGATGACAAGTTGGAGACCGTCTAGACCACATTGAAAGGCTAGGAAACCATACGATGTATACCCCTTATAGGCCTCCATCCCCTTATGTCGAAGAAGCATGAGCTGACTATGGTCCTCCTCGAGACCCATACCGTCAGAACCATATGCCCAATCAAGAACACGTAGGCCATGACCCAACTTGGAGAGATAATGACGCTCAATTACTTAAGAATATTCGAATAGATGACCCTTCCTATGATGGCACCCTCGACATCTAAGTTTTCCTGAACTGGCTAAAAGGGATGGATAGTTATTTCAAGTGGTATAACATTATAGAAGCTACAAAAGTTAGGTTCGCTGAAATGAAGCTTATGGGTAGAGCTAGCCAATACTGGACGAACCTAGAAAACATGCGTGAAGCTCGAGGTGAATACCCCATCACTGACTGGCGAGCTATGAAACATGAGCTCAAACAAAAGTACCTCCCACCGTCCCACTACCCCAGATTTCTAGATAGATGGAACATACTGACTCAGGAATGCAGGGCTAAGAAGGAGAAGGGAATGGAGAAGATGAAGAGTTTAAGGAAGAAGGGGAAGGGAATATACCTACGAGAGAGAGGGACGGTCGGTCCTACAGGAGGCTCAGAGGCGGTCGAGTCAGGCAGCTGGAGAGGAACTTGGGTTCGAGCCCAAGGTCGGAGGTTGGGCACGAGCTTTAGTTTGTTATGTGTGCCAAAGAGATAAAAGAGGAGAGGGCTTCGACGGGTCTTCCTATGTGAGATTGAGGGAGAGCAGAGGTGGGGAGATCAGCTGAGTCCTGCTCACGCGAGAGAGGCGAAAGATACAGAAGCTTCAGCCTAGAATAAGGAGGTCGGTGCCGACTTGAGCAGAACCTGCGGTCGGCAAGCACTATAGGCGACAAAAGGGAAGTTCGACACTAGGAGGGGCTGCAGGAGATGGAGCAAGGGGCGAAAACCCTAAGGCATACAGCAGGCTCGTATTGATGTATATACGAGCGAATATGATGTTTTAAATTTGATTTAATAAATATAAAAATTTTATAATTTAAAATAATTTTATCATAAAAAATAAGGACATGCATGCCCACTTAAATTAAAATATTATTTTAATCAGACATGTGTCTGACGTGCCCGACACATGTCCCAACCGCATCGGGCGCGTATCTGTGTCCTACATTCCCTCTTCAAGAGGAGTGTCGGTGCATCATAGATAAATACATGAGTGTAGGCGATTAATATGTAGATGAGATGATTTTGAATGCTATATAAGTAAATCCCCCAATAAGTTAATGGGTGTTCATCGACTTAAAAATCTTATAATTCCCCTGACAAATTCATCACATGAAAAACAAACTTTATTAAAATATATGTGCAATCATTTTAGGTAACACATACTATTTAACCATTTCATTAAAATTTTGTATTGTGATCTATAGGATACACCCACAATTTAAAACATTAACTAAAATAAGCCTTCTTTTATAAATGTTTTGTTAAATCTCAGCCCCTAACTCTTGTATGAATCTAACAGTGTAGGATAGAGATCTCTGGGAAGCATAGAGTACCTTCCATAACTAGACATCTGATTTAGGAAAGAATATATTACAACAATTATTCTTTATTTTATAGTTATTTATTTCCTTAGTAAGACCTCTTGTATAGATCTATAAATAGAGATGATGTTGTATAATAAAGTTATGGTTTTTTTCTCAAATCTCTTGATTTCAACATGGTATCAAAGCCAATAAGAGAAGAGGAAACCATCGGAGCCTAGCGGGGCGAAGCTAGAGCCGGAAGCCTCGATCCTCTATGCAAAGGAGCCTTGTGGAAGACCGAGCTGGGGCGGAACTAGATTCTCGCGGGGAAGGCGAAGCCTCACGGACGGACGAAGCATCACGGAAGAAGCTCAATCTTCCTCTCGAAACCGACGGAGCATTGCGGAAGAACAAGAGGGACGAAGTCGACGGAGCCTTGCGAAAGCCGACGGAGCCTTGCAGAAGACCTAGCGGGATGGAACCTCCTTTCTATCCCGACTCACGCAAAAGGGCCGAAGCCACCCATTTAAGCGGCCCGGTCCAACCTGTCGGATTCGAACCAATGATCTAATCAGGCTTGAGACCTGATTAAAACCCAATTTATTTAAAAATCAGCCTTTATTGTTGATATAATCAAATCAGCTTTATAATACCACAATGTCTGAAGAAAATTCATCCCAGAGCTTTGATCAAATTGAAGATTCTATGATACGCCAAGAACGAAGTGATCTCCAAAGCATGCATGAAGTGGTCTCAATTTGTAAAGACCTACTTAAAGGGGAAAGAAAAAATACACCGCCTCCTTAGAGGACCAAAAGGAAGAGATCTTAATTTTGGGGCATGGGATGAAACAGACTCTATGATTAGGTCATGATTAGGGAATTTCATGACTCCATAAATTAGCAATACATTTATGTTTTTTTCCACTGCAAAGGACATATGGGATGCCGCCAGACATACTTTTTTCAAAAGCTCGCGATGTTGCTCAAATCTTTGAGATGAAAATCAAAGTAGGTAGCACAAAACAAGGAAGCAAGACTGTGACAGAGTATGTCACCCTTCTACAAAACATATGGCAAGAACTTGATCACTACAAATGCATAGAGACCAAATGTCCAGAAGATGCTGATATCCTAAATAACTTTATTGAAAAAGATATAATTTATGATTTTCGTGCAGGACTAAATATAGAATTTGATCAAGAGTCCAGATCCTCGGCAAAGAGGAAACGCCATCACTAAATGAATCATTGCTCTCATCTGTGCTGAAGAAAGCCAACGAAGAGTAATGTTGGAGCCAAAAGTTGTTGAGAGCTCAGCGATGATGATCAAAGAAGCTCTATCGAAGGAGAAAAGTAAAGTCTGCAAAATTCAAAGACAAAGACTCCCTTTAGTGTAGTTATTGCAAGAAGTCAAGACATACGAAGGAGACATGCTAGAAGATACACGAAAATCCCGCAAGGAGTGGAACCAAAGAAATGAGAAAAGAGACACCTCATATGCCAACACCATAATAAGTGAACTTAACCCAAAAACACCAACCAACTTCAATAAAGAAGACATTGAAAGACTCAGACAACTCCTGGCATCACTAGAAAAACCACATGCATCTTCCTCTCTTGCACTTTCAGGTAAGTTTCTCATACTTACTAGCTTAAGTACCTCTAGAAATCATTTGAAAAGAATATGGATCATTGACTCAAGAGCCACATATCACATGACAAACTCCACTACCCACTTCATCAATTATGATCCTTGCCCAATATACAAGAAAATCATCATTGTTGATGGTTCTTTTGCCAAAGTAAAAGGCCAAGGAGACACCCATATCCCCTTCCCTCACTCTAAAAAATGTGCTCCATGTTCCTTAATTATCCACAAATCTTATATCCATACAAAAACTTACCCGTGACCATAATTGCCAAGCATTATTTAACCCTACCTTTTGCTTATTTCATGACCAGGGATTGGAGAAGACGATTGGACTTGCTAAGGAAAGAGCTGGACTGTACTATCTGGAATAGCTGAACAAATCTAAAAATAGCTACTCTATGTTATCCCTAGTTGACAAAAAAACTACTATCTAGCTTAATCACTTCATATTAGGACATCCATCATTAGAAATCTTAAAACATATGTATACAAAATTTTTTTATAAATTGGAAAATTAAAATTTTCATTTTGAAATTTGTAAATTAGCCAAACATAAAAGAACCTCTTTTCCAAACAAGAATGAGAGATGCAATACTCATTTCTATCTTATTCATAGTGACACATGGGGACCCTAAAAAATTCCCAACATCTTTGGGACTCGTTGGTTTGTATCTTTCATTGATGACTGCACTCGAGTTTCTTGGATCTATCTCCTCAAAAATAAATATGACATTAACACCATTTCTCATTTTTTTACACCAAGATCCATAATCAATTCAGGGTAAAAATAAAGAGATTTCGTTCTGACAATACTACATACTACTTCAACAAAACCATATACTCTTACTTTCAGAGTAAAAGTATCATCCACGAGTCTTCCTACGTTCAAATCCCACAACAAAATAGAATCGCGGAAAGGAAAAATGGTCACCTCCTAGCCTCCACTCTTGCCTTCCTACACCACAATATACCCAAATCCTACTGGGGGGAAGCTCTCCTAACTGCCATCTACCTCATAAACTGACTACCGTCAAAAACCTTGGGGCTGAAAGCTCCAATGGATATTTTGTCCTCTTTTTACCCCGAATTCCGAACTCATAATAACCTTACACCCAAAATCTTTGGGTGCACTGCCTATTTTCACACCCACAACCAAAATAGAGGAAAACTAATCCAAGGGCACTCAAATGTATCTTCATTGGATACTATGCCACCCAAAAAGGGTAAAAATGCTACCACCCTCCTACAAAGAAAATGCTTGGATCCATTGATGTCACTTTTGATGAACAAATCTCCTATTTTACCAAACCTCATCTTCAGAGGGAGACTGAAATAGAGAAAGATGATGAAAGTATGCTTTCCCCTCTTGACCTTCCACCACATCAAACCAATCCTCCTGAAATTCAAAATAGGGAAGCTGAAGACAAAACTATCCATAGATTTGGGAAGGTATATTCCAAGCGTACAAGTTCAACCTGTGCTTCGAAGCATATCCAAGAATTTAAATCATCTCCTGAAAATATGATAAATTCTCCACCTCCCTTATACCCTATAACCAACTCTATATCCTTCAATAATTTTTCCTCCCCACACAAAAACTTCCTAGTTACACTAGATATTCATATTCCTAAGGATATTTCTGAGGCACAATCTAATGAAAATTAAAAAAAATGCCATAAAAGATGAAATGCAGGCCCTAGAAAAGAATAAGACATGGGAGATCGTCAATCTACCAACAAGAAAAAAACCAGTCGATCGCAAATGGAGGTTCTCTGTAAAATACAAAGCTGATGGCAAACTGGAAAGATACAAAGCAAGACTAGTGGAGAAAGGGTACACTCAGATATATGACATTGACTACCAGGAAACCTTTGCACAGTAGCCAATATGAACATTGTCAGAATTCTACTCTCAATAGCAGTTAAGTACAATTGGCATTTGGAATAATTGGAGGTAAAAAATGCATTCCTACATGGGGATCTGGAAGAAGAAATATTTATGGAAATAACACCAGGATTCAAGAAAAATTCTGGAGGTAACAATGTGAGCAAATTGAAAAGGGCCTTATATGGGCTCAAACAATCACCAAGGGCCTGGTTTGGAATGTTCTCTAAATTCATGCTCATTATAAAAAAAGACAAGGGGATCATACACTATTTTTCAAACATTCAGACACAGGAGAAGTTACAATACTATTGGTGTATGTGGATGACATTATCCGGACTGGGAATAATGAAAAGGAGAAAGTAAGTCTAAGAAAAAATCTTACCAAGGAATTCCTGTTTTATTTCTTTTCTTTGCATTTTTACCTCCTAATATAAAGAAAAAGTTTGCTTCCTTTCTGATACCTTAATATTGTCTATAAAATTATAATTCACAATCAAAGTGTAAGAAAAAAATATAACTGACCTTCTCCCCCCTGAGAGCGATTTAAAGCTGCAGAAACTTCCTGTCTAACTGAACGTTGAAGCTCCAACTGCATATCCATGCATGCCTCCAGCATTCTCTGCATGTTACTCATCCCCTGCTGAAGTCTCACCAATTCAGCTCTTAGATCATTAATGGCATCCCATTCCTGCAATACAAAATAGCTCATCACTTGGCACAGATAATGAGACCAACATAAAAAAGAGTAGGGTTTGAAAAAATAAATAAATAATACTTGATATTTCGAATAAAAGCAGCAGAAGATTGCATTGGGATCATGTTGAAACAAAATTGAAGCATAAAGGTTTTACAAACCAAACATGCAGATCAGAAAAAAAAAATGCATAAGGCAAGATGACGGTAAAAAAAAAAAAAAGTTTTCAAGTTTGCAGTTTCAAATATTCATAAAAGTTTGTATGGGCAATATAAGATAATTGAATTCGGGGTTGATGCAGCATAGAAGTGTCAATAAAACGCACAATATCAGTTCGATGCATGTTCCGTCTGCTCCAGCTATTACGATAGAGTACAGAATGCCAAATTGGCTGTCTTGGCGGTGCAGGTGGAGGTGGTATGACAACGGGAGGCCTGACAGTATTATCTTCTCGATCATCTCTAGGATCTTCCCTCTGCTGTTCTATATCTTC
The DNA here is from genome assembly GCF_001605985.2 of Dendrobium catenatum. Classification (NCBI taxonomy): domain Eukaryota; kingdom Viridiplantae; phylum Streptophyta; class Magnoliopsida; order Asparagales; family Orchidaceae; genus Dendrobium; species Dendrobium catenatum. The sequence continues at coordinate 229,768 of NW_021320182.1, forward strand.
CCTCTGCTGGTCCATATCTTCTGTGGATTCAAGAGTTGAAGTTCGCTGTAAATCCCAATCAAGTAGAGCACGACCTTGTCGCTCGACATATGACCGTATCAACCGGTCCAAACTGTCCCGAAACCCACTATGGAGAAGATTTGAGACACTTCTCCTACAAAATAAGCAAAATAACTTCAGTTCATTGTAGGTTCCATTAACACAATACATGTATTGATTAATTATAATTTCTTCATTATACATGAAAGGGCATATACCTGCTTAGAAGTTCCCGAAGTTCCAAACTGTGAACATTTTCATCATCAGATTGAACAAATCTATTAACACTACTAGTGGGAACATCAAACTGATTTCTTGTAGGATGAGAAGGTTCATCTAGCCAGTTCTCGACAGTCGCTTGTGAATCATTATCACGCCAATCATCTGAATCTGGTAGATGACCATCCGCAGCATCTTCCGGTGTTCTGTGAAACCAGTCCTGGTCTGTATTTTCATGCCAGTTACTATCAGATTCTTCTGCCTCATCATGCCACTCACTCAAGCCACCTTCAGTAGACTGCTGCCACTCCCTTCTACCATGCTCTAAGGATTCATCAGGCCAAAGTTCAGCTTGATTAGCAGATTCTTGCCACTCCATGTCATCAAGAGGTCTATTGCTTTCTAACTGAGCTGAATCTGACAGTTGATTTTCATTGGTCTCGGTTCTGGATTCAGATTGATCATGGTTGTAATTTGACTGCTGCACTGCATTTGTTGAATGTAAACGATCACTCCTGGAATCACTGACACTAGTACTAGAAAGATTGTCAACTTGACTATTACGCTGACCAACATCAATGCCCTGCGGCCTGAAGTGAAATCCGTCCCTAGAGTAACAGTTTGCAGGAACCAATTTGGTTATCAAAAATACTAACAAGAAGATTATAACATGGCGAGCATGAGCATACTTTATCCCATAAAAAGAAGATAAATGAGACTAAAACAAAGGCCTGGTATCAGTCAGTTGTTAAAAAAGGCCAGAAAAAATAGCATCACCGACAATATTATTGGAGACAATTTAAAGAAAGAAAACATGAAACGCACCATCCAAACTATTTAAAGCTTTTCAGAGCTAAATGCGTCAGCAAAATAAAAATAATCAACTCCAACAACATCACGAAAAACAACTAACAAAAATTGGTTGAAAAAACTTTATATATGGTGATGTTTTCAATGGCAAAGCGCAATGCGATGCGCATCAGCTACCAATGTGCAAAGCGCATAGAGAAGCGATGTTTTTATTTACCTAGATCACTCATACCATTCAAGTCATTTATTTAATTACCATAGAGATCTATGAAACCCAAAAAAATGAAATAAAATAATAATCTAAAAAATTTATTGATAACATCTCAAATATACAAACGATGTTATACAGGAATTGAATATAAAGCTCAAATATGAATATATACAAACAAAAAAATATATATATATATATATATATATATAAAATATATTATAATATATTATATAGTATATCTAGGGAGCGCTGTCATTGCCAGGTCCCAAGTCATGTATGAGAAAAATGGAGGGTAGTTTTAGGTAGTCGGTAGCTAGCGTAAAACTTGTCAAATAATCATGACATGAATCATATAATATATTGTGTTAATGTTAGAGCGTTCCCTGGAAGAGACAAGCTGTATGGCCTAAATACAATGAAAAGTGTGCAAGGACCGCTGCATCGGCGCCCAGATGCAGTGGCAAGGGTCCCACATCATGGACGGATGTGGGCAAAGAAGCTAGTCCATGAAACTAAAATTAGGTTAGGATCATGGAATGTAGGTTCCCTTATAGAAAAATTAATGGAATTAATTGATATCATGATTCATAGGAAGATAAATATTCTATATATTCATGAAACTAAATAGGTAAGAAAGAAGGCTAAGGAGATTGATAGTTTAGGGTTTAAACTTTGGTATTCTGATATGAGTCATGCTAGAAATGGTGTGTGTGTGATTATAGATAAGAGTTTGAAAATAATGTTGTAAAAATTGATAAAATTAGAGATATAATTATAGTTTTGAAGATTGTTATTGATGATAAGACTATTAATATTATAAGTGTTTTTGCTCCTCAAGTAGGTTTGGATTTGTACCTAAAATTAAAATTTTAGAATGACTTAAAAAAATTAATACAAAGATACCTTTTGAAGAAATAGTTTTTATTAGGGGATATTTAAATTGACATATTGGTAGAGAGGCGAAAAATTTTAAAAGCATTTATGATGACTATGATTTAGAGCAACTAATGAAGGTGGTAAGACTGTTAGATTTTGCTCTAGCTTATGATTTTGTTATTGTTAATATTTTATTTAAGAAAAGAATATGAACATCTCATCACTTATAAGAATAGATATAGTAAAACTCAGATTGATTATTTTCTTTTAAGAAAAATAGATTGTTTAGATTAACAGAGAATGTAAAGTTATTCCGAGTGAAAGTCAATGTAACCAACACCGCTTATTGATTTTGGACTTTAAGATGAAAGGGCAGAGTATGAAAAATATAGTATATCGTTGTTCTAGGATTAGATGGTGGCATTTAAAGAACTCTCATAAAAATATCTTTGAGAGTAAGATTCAAAATCTTAAGATTTTATCGGTGCATGAGGAAGCTAATTTTATGTGAGAAATGGTAGCTTGTAATATTAATAATGTTGTAAATGATATGTTTGGAGTATCAAAAGGAAAAGCTTCTAATAGTAAAAATATTGGTAGTGGAATCAAAATGTGCAAGAAAATATCAAAAATAAGAAGCTCAATTATAAAAATTAGTTTAGATGTAAAAATTCTTAAAATTGTGAAAGAAATAAAATTGTCCTTAAGGAGTCTAAGAAAGCATTCAGCGATGCAAATGTTTTACATTTTAATGATTTATATAATAAATTAGTTACTAAAGAAGACGAAAGATATATGTATAAGCTAGCCAAACAATGATATTGGAGTAGTAAGGATCTAGTTCAAGTGAAGTGCATGAAGGATGAAGATCAAAAAGTAATTTTTAAGAAGAAGATATTCAACAAAGGTGGATGAGATATTTTGCTAAGATTTTCAATGAAGATGGTGAAAATACGATTAACTTTAGTGACCTTAACACTCAAAATGAAAATAGAGATTTTTATTTTTATCCACATATTACTAAAATAGAAGTTAATGAGGCTTTAAAGAAAATGAAGAGTGGGAAAACTATTGGACCTGATGATATTCCAATAGAGGTGTGGAAATGCTTAGGAGATGCAAGAATTTCTTGGCATACTAAACTTTTTAATATTATTTTGAAGACAAAAGATGTCAGATGTGTGGAGAATGAGTGTGTTGATTAGTATAGAGCGAAAAAGGAAGATTTTCATATGATATTTACTGATTCAGAGAAGGCATATGATAAAGTTTCAAGAGAAGTGCTATGAAGAGTTCTAGAAAAGAAAGGGGTTAATAATGCTTATATTCAAATCATTAGGGATACGTCTGCTGGAAATGTTACTTGTGTTCAAACACAAGATGGTTTGACCAAGCATTTTCCAATTTCAGTTGGATTACATCAAGGATTAGCCTTAAGCTCATATCTTTTTGCTTTAGTCATAGATGTTCTTATCAGAGATTTGCAAGAGGATGTTCTTTGATGCATGCTTTTCGCTGACGATATTCTTCTTCTTGATGAGACTAAAGAGGGAGTTGAAGGTAAACTTGAATTATGGAGGTCAACCTTAGAGTTTAAAGGTTTTCGTTTAAGTAGATCTAAAACTGAATACACGGGATATAATTTTAATAGTAATATATATAAAATGGGGTTTGTGACTTTGAGTGATTAAGGCATTAATAAAAGTACACATTTTAAATATCTTGGGTCTATTGTTCAGAGTAATGGTGAAATAGATGGGGAGATTATTATTCAAGTTGCATGGATGAAGTGAAGGAATGCATCGAGCTTATTGTGTGATAGAAAAGTACCACTCAAACTTCAAGAAATATTCTATAAGATAGTGATTAGACCTGCAATACTTTATGGCACAGAATGTTGGTCATTAAAAAAAAGCATAATATTAAGTTAAGTGTTGCAGAGATGAGGATGCTTAGGTGGACGAGTGGCTTTACTTGGAGACAGGATATGAAATGAGCACATACGTGAAAAGGTTAGAGTAGCTCCAGTGGTAGATAAGATTAGAGAGTCGCCTTAGATGGTTCACATAAAATGGCGGCCTCCGATGACCCAATTATGAGAGTAAATGTATTAGATTTTACCTATATTAAGAAAGATAGATGTAGACCTAAAAAGACTTGGTTAGAAAATATTAGAAAAGATCTTTCTTTAACATAACTAAATGAGAATTTGACTCTTAACTAGACAGAATGGAGAAAAAGGATTCATGTAGTTGACCCCACGTAGTGGGATAAAGGCTTGATTTTGTTTTTTTTTTTTTTTTTGTATTATAATATATTATATATAAAAGGGAGAAATGCCAATTTGAGCAACGATCTACTATGATGGAGAAAAAGTAAAAGGCAAAGTCGAGCATTGGTCTTTGCAACATAAGCGGAGGCGAACGCAACGTAGGAGTCAAGCATCCATCTTCTCTGAAGGCGGAGGCTGAGTCGAAGTCGAGCATCGATGAGGAAGAGGAAGAGGATGTGTTGTTGTTGTGTCAAATCTTTTGCATATTTGTAACCTTTGATGGAGAGTGGAAGACAAAGATGACCGAAATGAAAAAAAAAAAAAACACACAAGCGAGTGTTTATCATACAAGCTTCTTGTATGATTTTTGTTGAAGTGTTGTTGCTACAAGAAATTTGATATAAGTTGACAATAAACATAAACTTAAAGAATGAAAAATGTAACTCATCGATTGTTGGGATCATTAAGAAATACAAATATAGTGATAATAGTGTGTTTCAATATTTTATGAATTTTAATGGTCATTTAGTCCAACATTATTTTTCATATATTAAATTAAAGACAGATGTTTCATTAAAAATAGCTAGAAAATAAGTATGAATTAAGCTACAGTTCACCAAAGATAATAAATGAGACATAATGAATATAGCTTGGGAGTTTTAAAAATAACATAATTATCCACTGGTCAGGACAATTGTAAATGTTCATTAATATTTCTAAGAAAATCATTAAAAGTTCATATAAATTAAATAAATCATTAAAAGCTCACATAAGCACGGACAAGCACAAATATCATGTATGGTCAAACTTAATCTTATTAAAGAAACTGTATGTAATAAATATTTTGTAAATGAGGATTACATGAAGCAAAAGAATCATGATTACAGCATGATTCCACATCTAATTTCAATAAATTTAAATATGCGCAGGAGTTTATATTAGGATATGAAACTAAAATTAAGCAAGAGCAGAATCTGAATTCTAAACTGAATTCAACTTTAAGATCATTTCTGAACAAAAATCTCAATTAAAATATGAATATATCCATGTTTTTAAAACATAACAAATTGCATGGATGCTAAAATTGATAAATCATTTTTGCAATCTGATAATGTATCACCTAATGAAGCCTCAACCAAAATTATGTCTATATCTACGAATCAAATTATTAAAATTATCATATGGAGAAGGTCAAATTGTGTCTACATATCAAAAGACTTACCAATGATAATTGCCTTCAAAAAACTTAACAAAAATTAAATTTTCAACCATATGAATAATCCAGAGATGCAAAATTTATCAAATTAATATTTACACCATTGGGTTATTTTTATTTAAGGAGACTGTCCATACATTTGATAAACACATCATACTAGCTAGTTTGTTAATTATGAGAAAAAAAAATTTATAAAACCTAATAAATATAATTTTTAATTTTCTCCATATTTCCTTCTTTTAATAATTAGTCATATTGTATTCATAAGAAATAATATAAGTGGTTTAGCATTATTTATCAATCATACGCATGAATTGCATGAAAATATTTCACAGGAAAAAATAAAATTCCAACCAGTAGAAAAGATAATAATTCATTTAATTCAAAGTCTCCCGTAAAAAGTCTTAAAAATTTACAACTAGAAAAATGACTCCATATAAAGCCCTGAAAGAATACAATCATGGTATTAGTCTAACTTATAAAATATCCATTGATGTCTTAGATTATTCTCTTTCTTCACCTCCTCTGAATTTCACATCAAATGCGTCATCAAAATATGCTCTAATTATCATACGGATCTTGTTCTTGAAGCTATTATTGTGTCATCATTGATGATGAATGCCAAAATACCTTTTAAAGCGAAAGGATGGATCTACATGAAATAATTCATGAATTTCTCAACAGCTACGACAATTATGCTCAAATCTGCTTGCTAATACCAACTAAACAATTCATCCATCCAAAGTTTTTCAACCAAGAGACTTGTGCATGTCATTTTCCGCTACCAGATCCAGATTTTCCTTTGTCATACCACTTCAAAATTATATTTCCCAAGTCATTCCTGTGATTGGCTTATGGCATTATGTCTGGCTTTTGTTATGATACTTTAAAATGTAGTCCTTCAACAACAGTTGTAATCATCCTCCACTTGCATGATGTTTAACATCCAATTGGTTCGTGATTATCGATTTTCTTGGGAACTAATGCAAACTTGCAATCATTTGGGTGATGTTGTGATCGAGCCTTAAGCAGCTGACTTCATGCTATCAAAATTTTCTGATAGCCAACTACATGAATTTTAGAGGTTGCTTTTTTTTTCTTTTTTTGTATATGGAGAAGAAGATTTTTATTATAAACAGGGGTGCCCCTTATGCTTGCAGAAAACTCAATCATTTATTCTGAACGAATTTCTAGTAAGATGTATGATTCATTTTTTACTACCAAAGATCAAATCTTTGACCGAGTTAGACCTAAAGATTTCTGGAAGAGGTTATCTACTTGTTACAAGTTTGAGACTTAACTGTTGAGATATCAGTGACTTCTTTTCTTCTACAGTTCTACTTTTACTTATCACTCGAAATTTTATTATTGGATTGATTGTGTTATTGAATTTATTAAAACTTGATGAAAATTGAGTTTCATCAAGTGCGTTGACTTCAAATAATTGTGTGATTTTGTTAGTTCTGAATTTCTAAGCAGTATTTTTAACAGGAGACTATTAACTTATCATATGAATCGAGTCTAATGATAGTTTCAGTTTTCATCAAAACTAATGAATGGTAGTTAAAATTAAGAGTTTGTGTAACCTGTGAAATTTTATGTTTGTTGCATGATATCTTACATCTCATAATAGATATGCATTAAAGATCCCAACCCTACGATGTAAGACCCGGCTGTGTTGGACCTAAGACATAAGACATCCTACTAATTGCTAGTTCTAAAACAAATTTCTGAAAGCCTTCCCTCCATCAACTAACAGAAGAATCTTCGCTCGCTTATCAAAATGTTATTCATGTGGTAATCTAGTATGCATCAGCAACAATGGTAAGTCCTTGAGACCATAACTTCAATGCTTCAACCATATGCAGCTTCATTTTGAGTGTAACAAAATACATTGTAACCCAAGGTTAGCCGTGCAAAGTGAGATATCCAAGGAGAAATTTCTGATAAATAGCTAAAAGAAATCTTCATCAAAGATCATGATACCAATCGAACCTACTTATGATCGTGCTGCTAGAAAATGATAGATGCCTAAAGGATATACTAGCCTTAAAGCAACTCCCAGTATTCATAGGAAGTATTGATTGAATATTATAATAGTATTTTATTGTTCATAACCGCAGATAAGGTACCTTAATAAACAATATTTGCATGGAATCACGCATTGCTCTAAAAATGCAGCTTCTTCACAATCCAAGGAAGTCCCATCAGAGAGGGAAGCAAGCTTGCCAAATGACTTGTTTTCTCAATGCTGCCCAGCTGGTTTTCAATCCTTCCTAAAGGTTGCATGGCCCTACTAAGGCAGCTTAGAGCCAAAAAGCTAGCCCTGCCCACTTCAATACACACTCAAGCGGGGGATTTAGCAGATTGATTGGCCCAATTGGTCAAGCATTTCATATAAAAACAATTACCAGGGATCTCAATCACTTCTAGCAGATCAGAAAAAACGTCAAAGGTCTAAAGCTTCAGTGGTCGGCAAATCAAAGAAACTAAAAAATTTTAATCAGGGCTTTTGTAGATGGTAAAAAAGAAAGATCAATTAGCAAACAATACTAGGGATTCGCAGTTTCAGCCTTTGAGATGGGTTTTGGCAGAACCGGCAGCATGCAAAATACTGTTCTAGTATTCCGTGTACTATTCTTTGTTTTGTTGTGACAGTTTAAATTCATCCTTTCCAATATCCCCATTCTCAATAGATAATCAATATTTTATCAGTTTTCACCTCTATTGGAGATTATTAAGTGACTAGAAAATGCTTAACATAACTTACAATATGAAAATTTTAAATTAAAAAAAAAAACAACAAAGAACCTACATAATGCTTAAATGTCACTTGTACCATCCTTTTTCTTTCCTATTAAATATTGAAATCAAATAGTCGGGATAAGGTTGACCATAATGAAAAAATGGAAATCAAGCCACTTAGTATTCAACACTCACCTAGAATTATAGGAAATGAAACTTGATAACAAAAAGTTTGATCAAGCTATTTACCAAATTATTTCTATTAAGGGAATAAAATAATAGCTAAATTGATTTATCACTTAAAAGGTTGAACAGATAAACATGATAATTAAATATAAAAGCCAAACATCTGATGCCAATCACACCTAGCCAAATTTAATACATATCAAACTAAAAGGCTCCTAGATTAATGCAAAAAATATCATGCTTCAGTCAAACTGTACCTTAAACCTGAGACTGGATGCCCTTGTCTTAGCTGACCTAACTCTCTTGCTGCAACAGAGATTGGTCTTCCATCCTCAGCGGTGGTACTTCCATTTCTTAAGAATCTTCCTCTGAGTAATGACTGAAGATCATTCTCATTAGATTGACATGCAAGAGCAGTTAAAAGCAAACCTAATACCTTTGTTCAAATATATTCGTGAGAATGAAGTTACTTTTCTTATAAAAATGCGGTTAAAGAATTGAGATAAATTAAAGGATGTGAAATAAAAAAATGGAAACTACGGGGAATTACTAGTTTTATGATCTTCAAATTTCAGAATGAAAAAATAGAGTATCAGAATATTTATGCAAGGAAAGCACCCTGGAAAGAGTACAAGACCAATAATTAAAAATAGGAAGAGCATGACACCTTAATGAATTTTAAAGAATCAAGGAGAATAAGTAAAGTCGAGGTTTCACTTCAGCAAACCAAGTTGCACTACAATGCTAAATCAATATGATAAATCCATTAATAGCGCAATAAAATAACTAAAACTCATCCATGGAAGCAATTACTTCCATTTCAGCATTAAATTTAACCTCAGTGTAAGTTCAAAGAATAATATAACCTTTTGATTAGTTATTTTTTAGACCACAACTATGTTGTCGGGACATTGTAGTTGCCAAGTCCTAGCTCAGAAAAATCAGCCCAAAAATTTAAAAAGTTACGTGAAGAAAATAGCATTAATTAGTTGAATAAGTCAACTGGGAAATTAAATTTTGACCAGCATAAATATATTCAGAAAGAAAAGAAGAAAAAACCTCGGGGATTCCAGCAGATCTTAGTGTTATACGGCATCTAGAAAGAATGGAAAGTAAGAAACATGGAAACATTTTGTTGTCAAGTGAAATATACAGATTAGAAAATTAACTTAACCACTACAAAGAAAACCTCATTCATTAAATATCAAAAACATGGCATGTTATTACAATTTGAGCTTTTCCTTTATTCTTCCTCAAAAGTTAAGAGAATATCTGATGTGAAACCACAAAGGATCCAGGAATTGAATGCAAAGATTAATAACTAATTGTCATACAATGATAGCTTTAATCTTAATGTTTTCGCTCAAAGAAGTTCAAAGAGATTCTTAGATGAAAACGATGAGCTGGCAATTGTTCACTAACTAGATTTAAAAGAGTACTTCCAAAATAACAACAAATTTAAAAGTAAAGAAATGACTACGTCAACATAAATCCGTGGGTTAACAAAGCGATGTGTTCACCTTGAATTTCAGTATTCTCTCTCTCTCAAGCTGATAGGGTTCGGCGGAGGAGCGAAATCAACACACCTAGTGATGCCACCAAGAGAAAGTAGAAACCACGGGTAGTAGCCATTAGGTCGATAGCCAAAGTAGGAGAAGTAGGAGGATAAGCGGCAATTAACCAACGTCCGGGACGGATGTGTTCTTCAATTGAGAACGTTAATTGATACAGGATGCGATCCACATATTCTTCCACCGAGTTGTTGACGTCCAAATTCAAGTCGAAGAAAGTTGATCGGATGATGTCGGTCCGCCCATGGGAGTCTTCAACGAACCCGTGATCATTATCCGGGTCGGCCCTTCATACTTGCTTTGAGTGAAGTAGAGGAGCATGGAGGAGGAAGAAAGAGAGAGGGGTGGCGGTTTGGGGAAGAGAGGTTGGCCGTGGGTGAGAGGGAGGGGATGGGCCGGTTTTGGAGAGGGGGTGAGTGGGTTTAGTTTGATATTAGGTTGAGTGGAAAAATCTGAAATTAATTTCAGAATTTTCCTAACTTAGGTGGAGTAATGGGATTTCAAATTTTGAATTTGAAACTATGGGTTTGAGAGGGAAAGTTGGGATTAATTGGGCTTTAATGGGATCCTTGATTTAAGCTCCAATTATGGGAGTTAATGAGGGGGGTTATGTTAGAGAGAGGCAACGTGATCAAAAAAGGGAAGGGGGGGCCGGCGACATCTAGTGAGAGGCTGAGATTGTGGGGGAATACTTAATGCTTCCTAAATGAGTTAGCTAATTAAGGAATAAGAATATTAAATCACATCTAATTTAAATTTAAATTAGAATTAGATTTAAAAACTTTCCATAATTAGAAATAGCAAATAAAGTAAGTATTGAATGGGGGTTTTGAATTTTGAAATTCAAATTTCATGGAGGCTTGGGGAGATGTCGGCGGCTAGAGGGACCAAAGGGGGAGGGCGGCGACTATGTTGGGTGGCTGGCGGGTGGCTGGATTAAGTAGGTCGGCGGTGGGGAATGAGGGGTTTCGGGTATGGGGGAAATTAAGGGGGAGGGTGGCGGTAGGGAGGAGAAATAGGAGTATGAAATAGATAAATCAAAGACTAACCGAGAGCTCAGAATCCACCGGCGGCTGTAGGGTATTGCATATCCCTCTCCTAGGATTCTCTCCACTCAAGAGCTCACAACTTCAGACAAAGAAAAATAAAAAATTTTACTCAATAATCATCATCCCAATACAATGCAAGAGGCCTCCTATAAATAGACTCAAACGAAAGAAAAATCAAAAAGACTAAAGTGCCCTCGGGCTACAACATAGACTCAAATAGGGGTAAAATGGGAAAACTCAAATGCAACATAATATATAAAATAGAAAATACATCAAAAATACAGACTCTGAATCGTAGCCATCAATCTACGATTCCTCCGAAGATACACATGTCTGAATCTCTGGCAAATGTCCTCATCAATATCTCATCGCAAATCATACAAGATGCTTTAATAGTATATGTGCATATGTACATGTGAAAGGATCCCAAGTTTACTTTAATGTCAAATACCCACTAAACATCACAAACATAGTTTCTAATAATAGAATGCTAGAATTTAAGCAATAACTGATAAAGTATATTGTTGGAAAATGCTCACATAAGGAATTTCTACACGCAAAGATTGATTTTTTCCAATTAAAAACCTACACTAACAGTAATGAACTTTTGTGCTGTGATTATAAAAATATGATTCATGACCTTTTTTGCATTCCCTAGACTTTTCATCTCTTATATAATCTTCTTATTTTCTCTTGAAATTTGTACTAAAAAAAAGAAAAGAAAATTTCTATTTTAATATAAGCAAATGCATGTGGAGACTGACACAACTATAACTCAAGGAACATAAACTCGCAGAAAAAAAAGGGTGTACCGAAATTATTAGTGCCAAATAGAAATCCGAGGACCGTAAAAGAGGATCCACAACAAAAGAAGGATCGACTTATGCTATATGGACCTAGCAATTGGGTGCACGTGGCCTTATCAAACAAGTCAAATGCAGCAAAATAAAACTTATAAGATGGCAATGTACTTAAACAGAAATGAAACTGTGTATAAGAATGGGTATGCAAGTAGAACAATTGATAAACGTCAATGAATTTTTGCCTGATATCATGTAGGCAAATCCTCGTAGAGGCGATATGTGCAAAAAATGGAAAAGAGGGGAAACAGTATGGTCAAAATAGAAAAGATGAAGTTAGAGATGAGAAAATCAAAAACTCGGAAAAAAGGTTCACTCGAGATGTCCGAGCATAATTCAAATTCTAAATCAATAGAATGGTTATGCTCTAATTTTGCATTGGAATGGATGCATTGCAAAGAGGTTGTACCCTGATGTATGCTTTTTGCTGATGCTATTTTTCTTGTAGATAAAAGTATAAAACTAGAGAGGGAGTTGAGGGAAGATTTGAATTATGGAGGTCAACCTTAAGAGTCCAAAGATTTTTGTTTGAATATATCTAAAATTGAATATATAGAGTGTAATTTTAGTAATAATAAATCCAATAGGCACTTTAGTACCGAATTCAAAGCTTTTTTGCACTCTCACCCCGAATGGCAAACCTATGGTCCTACACAATATTCTAGTGAGCCACCCCAGTCCCACTATCATTTAATTTGGTGACGGCATTTTTGTGGCACCCACGATGAAGCAAAGTCTCGCCACCACTAGAACTGTCGTAAATGATGTGGTTAACAACAGTCACGATACAAAGTGGTTCTACATGGTGTTCCTAATCCGCTCATTCTCCATAAACTCTATAACATAATTGCAAACTTGTTTCCCAAAAAAAAAAAAAATTGCAAACTTGTACAACTCCACAACATCAAGACTCTCATCTTCGTCCCTGCCGTACGTGGCACACTTGAACTTGGCTCTGACAACGTCATCAGTGAGAAGCTGTAGTTGTTCCTCAACTGTTGATCTAAGGAATTTTTAACATGAAGCAAACAAGGGTAACAGGGGTGGTAGATTTGAGCTATTAAGAGTTGTAGGTGTCACATAAGTAAGGGAGATTTACATATATACCACTCTATACTATTCTATTTACATATTTAACACCTAAAACTTTAATATTACATACATATCACTCATAGTTTATTTTTATATCAAATATGAGTGGTAGAAATGAAATATATGAGCGGTAGGAAGGAAATATGAGTGACATATTTGATATTAAAATAGTATAGTGTGGGATGCATGTAATATTAAGGTTTTGGGTGTTATATATGTAAATAGGATGTTATAAAGTGGTATGTATGTAAATTTTCCTATAAGTAAATGTGAATTCTTAGGTATTAGAACTGTAAATTAAGATGCATAAAATGGTAATATATATAAATCCACAAAAAAAAATTAAGGAAACGAATGAAAGCGGAACTAAAAAAAGTTCAGCTCACTGACCTCAAGTACCACATCACGTGAAACTCAATCAAAATAATTGACAGTCCCATTTTCCCTTTCTGCTCCCTACTTTGATTCTTCAGTTCAGCACAAATATCTAATCAACAATGGAAGAGCTCATTTCTCCCTCTTCATCGTACTCTACAAACCCACACCTCAACCTCTCTTTTTATTCGTCTACCCGATTCCCATCAACTGACCTAAACCCAAGCCGCCCTTGTGGCTATTGGCACTTCAATACCAAATTCAAAACTTTTTGCACTCTCACCCCGAATGGAAAACCTACGGTCTACACAATATTCTAGTGAGCCACCCCAGTCCCACTATCACCTACTTTGGTGATGGCATTTTTGTGGCACCCACGATGAAGCAGAGTCTCGCCACCACTGGAACCGTCTTCAGTTATGTGGTTAACAACAGTCACGATACAGAGTGGTTCTACTTATGCATGGTGTTCCTAAACTGCTCATTCTCCATAAACTCTATAACATAATTGCAAACTTGTACAACTCCACGACATCGAGACTCTCATCTTCGTCCCCACCGTACGTGGCACACTTGTATCTGGCTCCGACAATGTCATCACTAAGAAGTTGTTGTTGTTCCACAACCATTGTCGTCCGACATCTAAGGAATTTTAACATGCAGCAAACAAGGGTAATAGGGGTGGTAGATTTGAGCTATTAGGAGTTTTAGGTGTTATATAAGTATATGTGAATTCTTAGTTATTAGAACTGTAAATTAAGATGCATAAAATGGTATGCATATGAATCCCCAAAAAAATTAAGAAAACGACTGAAAGGGGAACTAAAAAAAGATCAGCTCACTGACCTGAATCCTACTTCGGTGAGCAAATCCCGAAACAGCTCTCACCTCTGATAATCCTTGAATCTCCCTCTGCCTCTCCCTAGCCATCCTCATGATTAGATCAAGGCGAGCCTGCCTTCCACGTATCCTTAGAGAGGCCCTCCTCACATGCTCCACCTGCCCATCATGATGATCGATCGCTGAACCATCACGATTCGAATTTGGATCAGGCCCCTCCCTCCTGCTTGCTCGAGGGTCTCTTTGTTGGCTAGACATCTGGACCCATTCCCTCACCAACCTCACCCTTTCCCTTTCATTCTCACCAAGCCATTCCGATCTTGGGCTCTCATTTCTTGGTGACAAGTCCGGAGCCGACGATTCTCTTATCCTTTCCTCAGCCATCCAACCCCGAACTATCTGTCTCACCCTCTCCCTCTCACCATCTCCAGGATCCGGAGACTGCTCCCTGCTAGAGCTTCTATCAGCATCATCATCGACATTATCCTCTTCGTTACTTGGTCCCAGAGGTTCCCGATCCCACTGGCTATAGCCGTTATCGTCGCTTTCAGTAGCCGCTCTTCTCTCTGACCGAACCCTAACACCGGAAGCGCTGCTTCTCCTCTCCCTCGCACCGGACATGTCCTCCAGCTCCCGCCACCTCTGCAGTATCGCCGAAGCCCTAGCAGCAACCGGCCGCTCCACCGACGAAGGAGAGCGTCGGGACTCCCTGAGAAAAGAGGAATCCAACGTAGAGACCGTGTGTAGCCCCGCAAGCGCCATAAGCTCGGACTCGCGGTTCCGCCGCTCGATGTTGGTGATCATTTCCTCGGCGTGGCGTGCGACCCATCTGCTCAAGATCCGAGAGTGCCTCCGGGCAGCAGCAGACGATTCAGCGATGTCATCTCCCTCTAGAGCGGAACGCCGGCGCCGGCGAGCGACCAAGTCGGGGGCGTCATCTTCGGCCAGATCGTCATCTTCCACATCGGCGCCGCCGCGGTTCGAACTGCAGCTGCTAACGCATCCATCCAGGCTACCGCGGACCACGAAATCGAAGTCAGCTTCCTCCCTCTTGTGCCGGAAATCGGGCATTTCTTGCGTTTCTTCCCCGGATCAGTAGGATCTTTCGTACCCCTAAACCTACATGATCTCCGATTTCTTGCTCGCCGACGGGCTACGGCGAACACACAATCAGAAAATCGAGCAACGGAGATCCAATAGAATTGCGGAGTAGAAGAAGAACGATATTTTTCTTCCCTTTCCTCAGATTTGGTGCGCTTCTTTTTGTATTTTATGGAAGAAAGCGAAAAGAAAGGGACGCATAGCCGATCCGAAGCGTAGGGATGCAGAAAATAGAGAGTAATGAGCCGAGGGCGGATACGAAGAGTGGTGAGAGAAATATTGGTAATTTTACGCCGAATTTTGTGTGTTTAAAGTGGCCAACCACCAAAAGATCGCCGAGAAGTAGTTCTCGAAAATTCAACGGAAGGGTACGCATGGGAAGAATTGGGTGTGAGAATATAAGGATAAGGGACTTGACCCTTTGCTTATGTCCAGGTCATCTTCATTGGATGCTGCCACGTGGAATTGTCTCTTTGGGCATCCGACGTGCGTTACGGTTTTGGGAGAAATCCCACGGCGGTTCATCACGAGGTTGGTATCGGCCTAACGTGGACGGTTGTGATTAGAGAAGGCTCCACGTGGTGACCGACGAATTCAATTAGGGCGGCATCTCTCACCCCCCCCCCCTCACATACAAATGGTTCCGCTAGTGGCGGTGTTATAGGGTGATTCTGCAACATTGAGTTTTATATTCATTAGATGTTTTCATAATGAGTTGTCTGCTTGGGAGCACAAAGGCATTGGGTAAAGTAGCATTATGACGTTAGGTCAATTTTAGTTTTTTATATAAATGTCTTCAACCAACATCATATTTTATTTTTCACCGAGAAAGTTGTTGGGAGAGTACAAAAGAGGAAGGAGAAGAAAACGTTAGGGTTTAGATGCCAGAGGAACGAATTTGTCTGCTAGGTTAGTTGAGAAAGTTGTTGTCCATGGGGTAGGCTTCTGTTACACTAGTTTAGTCTTCAATTTGAAAATTTTGGGTAAAATTTATAGAGTTTTATTTATTTTAAATAAGTTTGAGATAATTTTAACAATGTAACTTTGATATATCATAGAATGAATAATTTTAAATATTTTGATGGAATAAAACTCATAATTTTGCATAGTGATTTTAAATGTTTGGGTTTTTTTGTGTTTTACTACTTACATTGATTTTAATAAAAAATGTTATAGAATTTTAAACGGCTTTTAAAAGCCCTAAAATGATGTTATAAATGTTTCATATGAAGAAATTTTTTGAATTGCTATGACTGAGTATCTATATAAGTTCTACACCAATTACACCACTGAAACTAGGGATATTAAAAAGCAAGTTGCATACCTTATTTATAGTGCAAGCAAGTTATTCACTCCTCCACTCATACAATAAATGGTCTTGTAGTTTTGATTAGCCCTCACTTGGTCGGAATAGCACCAACTCTAAGGCATATATGAACTCGTATCGACTATGTCGATCATTGAAAACTCGTCTCACACTTATGTCTTTGGTGTCAATCATTCCTTATAAAAAGTTCTTTGAGTGGTTGAGAATTTCTTAACCACACAATTATATTTTGTCATGGTGACATGGTTATTGGAGAGGTCAAGAAAATTGACCAATGTCTCGGCTACTAGAGTCTAAGAGCATAATAGTATGGGCTTCTAGTAGACCTTTTGTGTCATGATCCTCATTTATATTAGATTAATGATTTGTTTGTAATAACCCACAAATTTCCTAAAATGAATTTATCTAAAATTTTTGAAATTATGGGTTTAGTTTGGGAATATGGGATGGATTATGATCCAACTTGTTGAAAGTAGGTGTGGGAGATTAAGCAACATTGTAAGGCTTCATTTGATTGGAAGTTTTTTGTGCTTATTCCGTTTTAAAACGACAAATTCATTTATTATTTACTGTTTTGTTTGTCAAATCAAGTTCCCAATAACTCCTTTTGTTTCATTTTTCTGCTATTTTGAGGAAGCTTTTTATATATGCTTCTCCGTTAGAAAACTCCATTTTATGAATCAATACTTCTTAAAATTGTCTTTTACAAAAGTACCAAAAACCAAATGAAGCCTAAATATTCTTTTGATCCCATCTATCTGATATAGATGTGGGAGGGATTCTGACACCACTTGTTAGATGCAATTATGGGAGGTACAAAGAGGCAAAAAGAGGTGGAGATATAAGCAAATATCGGGATATTTGCATGATAAGAAATACATTTTATATATTAATATTTTACTAAATTAAGTTTGAAGAATTTTCTGAAATATGTTAAGTAAACTCACTTTATATATGAATTCCATTTGAAAAGTGAAAGTGAAAATGAAATGTAAGTAAATCTATGAAATTAAGTATTTTGTACGGCATCTGAAAACTTTCTTGAAAGTGGCTAGGTGGTTATGAAGGTATAAGTGCAACTCTAAGATCATGTTTATACTAGAACTTTGGAATATTCAAGCTCTGCTTATACGTACTTTTGACTAATTTGAAAGTCATTATATTTTTCTTTAATTAATTACTTTTAATAATTACATTGAATATTGTTAGCTATGAGGGATAAGGGAAAGAGTCTATTGAGCTAATTAAGCTTACTTCATACTTCAAATAATTCTAAAAAAGTTAAAGGTCCTATCGAGTAGGTTAGGTGTAGAGGCAAGGTTTTGGACCCATATTCCTAAGATATGATTTTGTAATCAAACATTTAATTATTTGATTATAGATTTCTATGATCAGATTATTGTAATTAAGTTTTAATGAAATAAAAGTTAATTTTACTACTTTGATGTTTTTAAATTTTAGTAGCTTTGGTTGTAATTATTGGGTAATAAGTTACCATCAAATCCTAGGATGTTACATATACAGGACATAATGATTGATATAAGCATTTACTAGAACCATCAGCATGAGCTAGTAGATAATTGATATTTGTTTTACAGTACAGCACTTAGTATTAATTTATAAACTTTTTATTAGTGTTCTTATAGATTGATAGACTTCTACTAGTGATTGATATTGAATGCATAGATTATTTATTGCTCATACTTATAGTTTATTGATTGATATTGACTAAAATTATAGTATATACATTGATTCTTTTATCTTTCATTGAGTTTAATTAATGATAGAGTTTTAGTATCTTGCTTGGCTTTATAAGCTTATTGCATATTTTTATTGATTTTATATCTCATAAGGGGTTAGGACCCTCCGAAGTAAGGTTGATCAATATTTTTAAGATTTATTTTAATTTTGTATTTTGTTTATTTTTTTATAAGTAGGAGCTTTAAAAGGATAAATTAATGTTCGATGTGATTTTCTGGCTATTGTAAATTGAATTTTGAAAGAATAAATATAAAAAGGTTTTAATGTATATAATTTATAGTTGCTCACTAGACCTATTTTTATTGATGGATATTTAGTGGCTCTGGCAAATTAACTAAAAGATAAAGGAGATAATTCTTCTGAAATTAAATCTTAGGCATGACATTCTGAAAGACCCGATAGAACTGAATTGAAATTGCTGCATGTTTGAAATTTTTGCATGAGAGCGCTACGACGTTTGGCTGGCAAGCACAGTGACACTTTTTCTCTATTTGGAGGTTTTGGTATTGGTTTGCATCAAATATTATGTTATTACCTTTAACATTTTATAAAACATCATGTTATTACCTTTAATGTGTTGACCTCT
The DNA here is from genome assembly GCF_001605985.2 of Dendrobium catenatum. Classification (NCBI taxonomy): domain Eukaryota; kingdom Viridiplantae; phylum Streptophyta; class Magnoliopsida; order Asparagales; family Orchidaceae; genus Dendrobium; species Dendrobium catenatum. Next base: position 248,904 of record NW_021320182.1, read on the forward strand.
CTTTTGCTCAAACTCTGGGTCAAAGGAGTTGACTTGGTCAAAATTGACCAAGCCATATCCCAGACCCCTCCCATTCAATAGAGTGGATCAAAATAAACTTGTTGAGCCCTAACCCGGGCCCTGGGTCAACCTGGTTGACCCAAATGGACCCATACCCTTTCACTTGATTTCAAATCCATTCCAAGGCTTCTTACACTCAATTTTTACTTCTCGTGGACTCAGTAGGTTAGACCCAACCTACTAGGCCCAGACCCATGCCTTAGGTTAACCCAATTTGACCCAATAGAGCCGTATTAAGTTTGAATCCAATTCAAATCGATTCAATCCTTTCTTGGACCCAAACTCTCCATCCCTTGGGTCTAGTTGCCAGGGTTGACCAAGTCAACACTTGGCTTGGTCAACCTTAGCCCCTTTGGTCAAATTTGACTTATTTGGGTCAAATTAATGACATTCAAGGGGTTTAATCATTTCCTAATCCTCCATAGGGGTAATCCACAGCCAAGAAACTTTAATCACTACCTAATCATACCTAGGGTTGATCATGGACATCAATGGAGTGTCTTGGCCTATAAATAGTCTCCTTAGGATTTCTTTTGAATGACTCTTGCAATTACTTCCTCCCTAGGCTCTCCCAAGATGAATAATCTTGTGTGAGAGCTCTCCCCAACCCCTCCACAATTCCCAAGTCAAACCGACCCTCAAGACCTCGTTAGTAGTGAGCTTTTCGGCGAACCGAGGCCAAGGAGTTTCCTAGGTGAATCCCATTCAATCCAAGGCAAATCAGAGCTCGAGTTCAACTAGGAAATTGTACGAGGACAGTCTACAAGCAACAATGTGAGGGTTATAACACCAACATCATTGTTGCCTACCATTATCGACAACTACCTAATCCTCACCGTATTTCAATAAAATTAAAATACATCATAACAAACATAAAAATATAAAAAATACATTTGATTTGCATTAACCCACCATCCAATAAATTCTAAAATGCATGCATTTCATATATATATATATATATATATATATATATATATATAGTTTAAGTCATAAGAAGAAGGCATTGACTTGATGTCTCAAATATATGTCATATAGAGCGCATTATATGGTGGGAGTTACAATAATCAGCATAAACATCTTTGTTTGGTTGGAAGGGTCAAAGTCGGCACGAGACACGGGTCCGAAAGATCATAGTTGGCAGGAGACTGTGGTCAGAAAGATTGTTGTCTGGTAGTGGAGGTTGGAAGGGCCATAGTCAGCATGAGACAGGAGTCTGAAAGACCATAGTTGGTAGGAGACCGAGGTCAGAAAGATCATTGTTTGGTGATGGAGGTCTGAAGTACTATAGTCATCATGAGACAGGGGTCCGAAAGACCGTAGTTGGTAGGAGATCGGGGTCAGAAAGATTGCTGTCTGGTGAAGGAAGTCGGAAGGACCATATTTTGGCATGAGACATGAGTCTGAAAGATCGTAGTTGGTAGGAGATTGGGGTCAGAAAGACCGTTGTTTGGTGAAGAAGGTCGGAAGGACCATAGTCGGCATGAGATAGGTGTCCGAAAGACCGTGGTTGGTAGGAGACCGGGGTCAGAAAGACCGTTGTCTGTTGATGGAGGTTGGAAGGACCATAGTCAGCATGAGATAGGTGTCCGAAAGACTGTAGTTGGAAGTTGATCGGTGTTCGAGAAACCGTTTTCTGGTGATGGAGGTCGAAAGGACCATAATCGGCATGAGACAGGGGTCCGAAAGATCGTAGTAGAAGAGCGGTACTCCGGGAGAACTCTGGGCGTCCAGTGGTGACTCGGTAGAAGCCCGAGTCTAATGTTGTGTTCTGGTAGAATTTCTGGCCTCATGTGGTGGTTTGGCAAAAGTCTAGGACTCGGGTGGTGGTTCGGCAGAACTTCGGGTGTCAAGTGGTGGCCTGGTGGAGCTCAGGGCCTCAAGTGGTGGTTCAGCGAAAGTCCGAGCCTCAAGTGGTGGCCTGGTGGAGCATTGGGCCTCAAGTGATGGTCTGACGGAAGTCCGGACCTCAAGTGGTGGCGTGGTGGAGAACATGGCCTCAAGTGGTGGTCCGACGGAAGTCCGGGCCTCAAGTGGTGGCATGGTGGAGCACAGGGCCTTTTTGACTTTTTCACTGCAAGCAAGCTACCTTGTCCCTACCTAAAACAAGCCACCACTGCCACTGCCGCTTGCCTCTTACCATTGCTACCCGCCAGACGTCCCCAAGCGTCGGCCACCACCGCCACCACCAGTCACCCCACCCGTCATTGTCTGTCGTCGACCACTATTATCTTTGTACTTTATACTGCATTCATTTTACTTAATACCAAACAAAAGAAAGTCACATACATTTATTTTACATGCATCAAAATAACTTCAAAATATTTCAAATGAAAGAAATATAATTTTTTTTGGCTAAAATCTCATTGACTCTCATTTCTTACCATCTCAAACAATTCATGCTTTGATCATTCTATTTAATTGAGAAAACATTTGAATAAAACTGTAATTATTCAATGAGCTAATTAAGAAAACTACTTTTTATAATTTAAGCATATTAATACGATAAGTACTTATCATCTAATTTATTATAACACTGTTGATTTGACGCGAAATTGACAAGAGACCAAATAATAGCGGCCAGCCCAATGACATCAAAAGGGTGACTTTGAAGAAACAAACAAAAAAATTATTTGCAGTCATCATAACATCTATAGATTCTATACTATAATTCCTCTCTTTAATTAAATGTTTTTAATTCGTTTCAATTTTCAATTATTAAAAAATCTATAAATTACAAAAAATATATATATATCATGTTATATTTAGGGAAAAAAATTGATGCAATGTAAGAAAAAAATTAAGTTTTTTATTTGATGAAAAATAAATTTAATATAAAATTTTAGTGATTTTTTTTCATCTCTAGTTCAATTTTTATGTATTATAATTTTAATTATTTCTTTTTCAGTATCATCGTCGCAAAGTAAAAATTAACTAGAGAATTAAAAAAATAGTAACATTTTTAAATAAAAAAATAAATTTTCATCCCGTATAATACTTATATATAGATAATTAAAAGAGATAATCTCTTATATTGATAGGGATTAGTTTAAAAAACCATCCTTCTTTATTGATTTATCAACATAAAATTTATTTAAGTTAATTTTAATTAACTCATTTTGCATATTAAGAATTAATTTGAGACAATTTTCTTACTCATTTCTAAAGTAACTTTCAAGTATAAAAATTTCTAGTTTAATAAAAATTCTTATCAAAAAGTTGCTTTAGAAAACATTAAGATTTTGTTTGAGACGACTTTCTTATTGCTTCTTAAAGCAGCTTTCTAGTACAAAAATTAAATTTTGTACTAAAAAGATGTTTTGAGAAGCAGTAAGAAAGTTATTTCTAACAAAGCCTAAAAAAGCTGTCCCAAATGAAACTTAAGATTTGTATTTTTGGAGTCAGTGAACCATTTAAGAAACTTAATATTGAAGAGGAACATATTGGAATTGGTTCTTACCTAATTAAAAAATATTTTACATATTTTTTACTTCTTTCTAATACTTAATCACAAAACATCAAATCAAATAGCTCCTTAAATTATAGTAGATCAAAATTATACTAAAAATTATCATTAATAAAAAATATTAGTTGACCAAAATTAAAAAAGCAAGCAACCAATCTCAAAATAAATGTTAAGTTTAAATTTTTATTTTGATTGATCAAAATTATTGCTTGATTAGAATTTTAGTGCAAATTTGATTAATTATTAACTTTGATTGACCAAAATTTATGTGTTTATAGGGTGGGCAATGATCTAAGAAATAGAAGATAATAATATATGAATTGTATCTTTCTCTTTTGGACCACAATATCGTATGCTTGTTGACCTTGACCGTTTAAGTTGAAAAGTCCTTAGAAAGCTATATTTTTAAATCATTTTCCTTATTATATTTTATTAAGGTGGATGAAATCATTAAGGCTTCGATTCATTTGGAACCGTTTTTTTATTATTTCTTAAAGCAATTTCATAGTACAAAAACTAAATTTTGGTACTAAAAATTGCTTTAAGAAGTAGTAAGAAATCAGTCCCAAATAAAACCTAATGCTTCATTTGAGACGTCTTTCTTTCTGGTTTCTTAAACAGTTTTTAGCATTAAAAATAAAAATTTTCTACTAGAAATTTGCTTTAAGAAACAATAAGAAAATAATCTCAAACGAAGCCTAAGGTTTTAATATCATGTTGCTTAAAAAATATATTTGATTATTGGTGTGGTCAATTCAATTTTGATTTTCTTTTGATTCATACACACACAATTAGTGTTAGAGTCATCAGTTCTTAAGTAATTGATATGTTTTATACTTCTAATGTCTTTTAGTAAATAAATGAATAATACCAAAAAATTGAGAGTAAGAGTACAAAATTATTTTCTTATTAATTTTTAAAATCATTTTTAATACAAAATTAGTAGTAATAAAGCTAACAATTTTCTTATTGCTTTCAATAATAACTTTTTATTACAAAATTTTATTATTTAAAAAAATTTAATTTATAATATATAATATAAATGAACTCAATTGGATCCCTCTGAGCACATAAAAATGAGTCAAATCAAACTGTAAAAAAATATTTATAAGAGAGTTCTTATGCTAAATTTTTATCTGCCATTTTTACGCTACAGTTTACAAATCAAACTGTGTATATATTTTATCGCAAATCAAATTTGAAACAAATCTCAAACACTCAGAACATTTTTTCATCCATAAACTTTGGAATATTCTTTCCAGATGAATAATATCGAATTCTGGTCATCAAAAAAGAAATTTTTGCTGAATCAGAGAAAGAAGCAGTGAATATAAGCAAATCATGAATAGTATTTCCAGGTGAATCCATACTGTTCAATCTTCAAACCACCATTAATTTAAGGCTTCCTTTAGGACAGCTTTCTTACTATTTATACTAAAAAACGAGTTTAAGAATCAGTAAGAAAGCCGTCCCAAATAAAGCCTTAGGCTTCATTTGGGATGTATAAAAAGCTGCTTTAGAAAACAGTAAAGAAGCCATTCCAAACGAAACTTTAATCTACTCTTTGGAAATTTTACAAAGCATATAGGTAGCAACAAAGCTACTATTACTACAAACAACACAGGCTTGCCAAATCAATAAACAAACTATGAGATGAGTTGCAAGCTAAAATCCCACAATTTCTTGGCTAACTCAGCATCCTTAGCTTTGGAACTTGGATTTCCTATATTGCTGTTATCAAAGTATTTTCCACTCACTCCCTTCACATCAGGATGCAGTGCCACATAGCATGTTGTTGCTGCTCCCTATTAACAAACTAAAGTCATATAACAATATAGCTAAACAAATAAATAAAATGCTAAAGAGATCAGACTGCTCATTTATGGTATCCTAACAAACATGAATGTTTGAAAATTTTGAATGGACTCTATATGCTCTAAATACTCTATTGATAGTGCAATGAAAAGATTAATAATTCTTTAGACCGCAAGACATAGACTTCGTTTGGGATGGCATTCTTACTTCTTCTTAAAGTAGCTTTCGAGTACAAAATTAAAATTTTTGTATTAAAAAACTGCTTTAAGAAGCAGTAAGAATGTCATGCCAAACGAAGCCTTAAACCGGAATAACCAGTGGTTGATTGATATTGTTGCACACTATATGCCCTCGTTCTAAGGAGCATTGCTCCATAGAAAAATCAGACTAACCTGTTGAGCATTTTTTAGGACTAGTTTCCCAAGAGTGCGAGCAAGAACTGCATCAAATTAGAAAAGGGAGTTAAAATTCACATATATTGCAAAACCAAAAATAAAACATTGAATAAGAGCAAAATCCTAACGTATGAGCTTAGATTTATACTCATGCAGAAGAATAAAGAAACAAAAGATATGTAGTTTCATGATGAACTAGAGTGTGAACTATTTGGAATAGCAAAGGAGAGTAATTTTTATATCTTCTTTGGTTAGACACTACAACAATAATATCAAGCCTTTATCCCACTATGTTGGATCAGTTACGTGAATCTTTTTTCCTCCACTGTGTCATGTTAAGAGACAATTTCTCATTTAAATCTAATAAAACAAGATCATTTTTAATATTTTATAACCAACTCTTTTTAGGTATACCTCTAACTTTTTTTAATATAAGTCAAATCTAATACATTTACTTTTTTTAACCGAGTCATTGGAAGGCCGCCATTTTATGTGACCAAACCATCTAAGGTGACTCTCTCTAATCTGATTTTCCACTGGAGTTACTCCAACCATTTCACGTATATACTCATTTCGTACCCCGTCTCTAAGAGTAAACCCACTAATCCACCTGAGCATGATCATCTTTGCAATACTCAACTTAATGTTATGCTTCTCTTTTAATGGCAAACATTCTGCACCATAAAAAATTGCAAGTCTCACCACCATCTTATAAAATTTTCACTTAAATTTGAAGGGGACTTTTCTATCAAACAACAAGCCCAATGCATTCCTCCACTTCAACTATTAAAATGTGTACTCTTATTAATAATTTGATCGTGCAAAGTCACAATTTCCCACTAGGTCTATTATTACTAAAATCACACTCCATATATTCAATTTTAGATCTACTCAAACGAAAGCCTTTAGACTCTACAGTTGACCTCCATAATTCAAATTTACTTTCAACTCCCTCTCTAATATTATCAACAAGAATAATATCATAAACAAAAAGCATACATCTGGGTACAACCTCTTGCAAATGTCTAGTGAGAACATCCATGACTAAAGCAAAACGATATGAGCTTAAGTTTGATCATTGATGTAATTCAACTAAAATAGGAAAATATTTGGTCAAACCACCTTGTGTGTAATAGCTCCTATATACGTATCCTTAATGACTTAAAACATAAGCATTATTAACCCTTTTTCTTTTATAGAACTCTCCATAACACTTCTCTTGGAACGTTATCATATGCTTTCTCTAAATCAATAAATATCATATGTTGATCCTCCTTATTTTCTTGATACTTCTCTATCAAACCTTTCAATAAATGTATAGCTTCCATAGTAGACCTACCTGGCATGAATCCAAATTGATTTTGAGAAACATTAGTATCACGCCGCAACCTATACTCATAACTCTCTCCAATAGTTTTAAAATATGACACATTAAGTTAATGCCTCTATAATTCACACAATGTTGTGCATCACCTTTATTATAAAAATAGGAATCAAAACACTCATTCTTCACTCATATGGCATCTTTTTAGTCTTAAAAATAATATTAAAAAAATTAGTAAGTCAATAAATTCCTTCATCACCTAAGCATTTTCACACCTATATCAGAATATCATCAAGTCGAATAGCTTTTCCACATTTCATTTTCATTAAAGCTTCTCTAACTTCAGTTTTACTAATATGTCGATAAAATTAAAAAAAAATTATTTTCATTTAGGATGCTAATGTTATTAAAGTCAATCGTATTCTCATAATCTTCATTAACAAGTTTAGCAAAATATCTCATTCCACCTTTGTTGAAGGAAAATACTTTTGATATTCATTCTTAATGCACATCACTTGATCTAAATCCTTACTACTTATGCCTCTTTATTTGTTTAACTTATACATATATATCTTTCGCTCTCCTTAATATCCAATCAATCATATAAATCATTAAAAGCTAAAATATTTGCATCACATATTACTTTTTTAGACTCCTTTCGGGTCTCTTTATATCTTTCTCAATTATCATAATTTTTATATATAAACAAATTTTTATAACAAATGTTCTTATTTTTTATATTTTCTTGCACATTTTGAGTCCAACACAAACTATTTTTACTATTATGTGTTTTTTCTTTGATACTCCTAGTACATCTTTTGCAACATTCTTACTATCACTAGTTATTTTTTTCTCACATAATATTAGCTTCCTCATGCATAACTAAATCTTAAAATATAGAATCTTATTCTAAAAAATATTTTTATTAAAAAATCTTTAAATACCCCCACTTAATCCAAGAACAACGTTTTACTTTAATTTTTTATTTTTTCTCATTAATCTTAAAGTTCAAAACTAATATGCGATGTTAGTTACAAAAACTTTCACTTGGATTAACTTTATAATCTTTGCAATATAAACGATCAATTTTTCTTATAAGAAAATAATCAATCTGAGTTTTACTATATTCATTCTTATAAGTGATGAGATGCTCATTTTCTTAAATAATGTATTAGCAATTACAAAATCATAAACTAAAGAAAAATCTAATATAATCTTATCATATTTATTAGTCGCTCCAAACCCATAGCCACCATGAATGCTTTTAAAATCATCTAACTCTCTACCAACATGTTCATTTAAACCTCCTCTAATAAAAACTCCTCCAACCTTCTTTGGCTGGACACTGATAAAGTATATATATTTTTGATAGGTGATGCACACAATAAATTGTTGTGTAACAAGATATATAAAGAAAAATAAAAGAGTGAATATAATAGAGACGTTCATTATTTGCACCACCCATCTCACTCCCTCTCTCCCCACTCAAAAGTGTAAAAGCTATTGTAATATTTTTTCGACAACTCTGGTGTAACAAAATAACAATAAACTTGAGAATAATATCAAAGATATGGTGACAAATAATCCACATGAATGTGCTAATGCATGGAGGTTGATATTGTAAATAAAAATTTACTTGCAATGAAAAACAAGTTCACGATGCAAGCGAGTATGATAATTTTAGCACTTTATGCATGAAATACACTGACAATTACAAATAGGATTGCCAACTTTTAACAAAAATAAGCATGGAAATATAATAGGGCATCAGTATTACTGCTCCTAGGACCAATTTATTCCCCTATAAGTGTTCATTAACTAATTGGATCTCACCTTTCAAAGTAAATTGAAGTATTTATTTGGCTGAAATTGGATGCAACTGAGTTTCCATTCTAGAAACTCACATTCAAATGGTCGAAAATGGATTCCAACCTCGAGCGAAGGCAAAGCCCCTTCCAATTTTGTATTTTGGTTTCAATAACAATAAAATAATACTAAAATAATTCAATGATGATTTGAAATATTAGTTTATCTTGAAATAATTATAAAATAATGAAAATTAATGTGCAGTAGATAAAAATAAAACTTATTTCAGACCAAACAAACACATGACAACAATCTCTTAAGAAGTTGCTAACTTGGCATGTACTAATGGGTCGAATAGCCAAATAGCTGTTCAATAGTTTCCCTTGAAAAATTAGTCTTCCTTAAGTAGTCTCTAATAATAACTTTATAGATAATAGTCACTAGGGATGACTTCATAGATAGTAGTTATCAAGGCCGACTAATTGGACGTACTTGTCTAATTGGAACGAGTTCTTAGATCATAGTTGCATGGTTGAGGCAAATTCTCCTGTAAACTGAGGAGTCTCTTTCAACCAGAGCCCTGCATTAGGTACTCATACCCATACCCACCCATGAACCCACCCATACCCAATGGGCATGGGTGGGTATGGGTACACTCATGGCATCGTGGGTGGGTATGGGTGGGTACTCAACATCAAAGGACAACCGGTTTATATTACTAATTATCATATACATGCAGTATATTATAATAATCCTTACTACACAATGTGCAACACTGAACCGCGTCACAACCATGATAAATTTTGACATGTGGCTTGAAAGTTTGCAGTCAGAGAAAATGGCAAAAAACCTCAAGGCCATTAATCTATGGCAGACTGCATTCAATAAGCGTGGAAAGTGGGTGGGTGTGGGTGGGTGTGGGTGGGTATGACATCAGGAAAGTCACCATAGGTGGGTGTGGGTGGGCAAAGCCCGCCAGCGTAGAGCATGGGTACTCAATGGGTACCCAACCAGGACCCCACGTAGGGCTTTGCTTTCAACCGAGACGAGTAGACCATGTTAGTTTGGCTTAAACACAGTTGAGCTAACTTGTATCAGGCCAATTTAACAACAATGCGATTTTTTTAGATATTTTGATATGCACATTTTATGTCTCATAAATTTGATTCATGTATCATTAACACAATCATAAGTATCTCCTTACAAAGCATAAGTAAAATTCTAATATAGTCTTCAAAAAAAAAAAAGGGAGATTTACACACATACCACTTCATACTATTCTATTTACATATTTAACACCTAAAACTTTAATATTACATATATGCCACCCATAGTTCATTTTTATATAAAATATGAGTGGTAGAAATGAAATATATGAGTGATAAGAAGAAAATATGAGTGGTATATTTGATATTAAAATAGTATAGGGTGGTATTTATGTAATATTAAAGTTTTAGGTGTTAGATATGTAAATAGAATATTATAAAGTGGTATGTATGTAAATTTCCCAAAAAAAAAATAAAGCACCTCAAAGACACATGCATAAGAATGAGATACTGCCACAGTTAGATGATAAAAGTAATCTACAGACAGGGAGGTGCCATTTGTTAGGATGTATTTCTTCTCATTGATGAAAAAATTGGTCAAACAACAAGATTGTCAGACTAACTTACAATCAATGATACTATGGTAGCGCAGAAGGTTTGTGATAATTGATCCTGGATGAAGAGAATTTGCAGTTATATCCACCCCATCTTCCTGTTTAAAGCAAACAGTGAAAAAGTGCAGTCATCCTAATGCAAGTTTCTGAACCGAAGCGTATAGCAGGTATAATCAAGTGGCAAGCAAATCCATTTCATGACCGTTAAAGTAAGCAGGAAAAATAGTAGGAGGCTATAGGTAATCTGCCTTACTTTAGTATGTAATCAAAAGCAACCCCCTTATAATTGATACAAGGAATTTGTTTAAGGGCTCATTGAGTCGCTTCAAAAAGAAAATATGTTTTAAAAAACTGATGATTTTGTTTTCACTCATGAAGTGAAATACAAAATCATCATTTTTAAGAGAATTTTAACAAAAATTGTGGCAACTAAGTCCAAACAAACGATATATTTAACAAACTTCATCATTTTTCAAAAAATGATTTCTAACTTCAGGCAAACAAACGATCCATCATTAAAAAACAACAAGCATTGTGTATTTTAAGGAGGTATCCAATCTTTCTAGCCATTAACTGCTGAATAAAAATTTCTAACAGTCCAAACCATTCCCAAACAAATATATGAAAAGGCAAAAGATAGACATGTAGCAGTTAAAACTATAAGGTTAAAATATATATTAGTTAACTATGAAAAACTAACCATGAAAAGTACATTGAATCCTATAACTTTGCCGATTTCTTGCCACTTGATTGCCTTCGTAACACTTAACGATGTTTATACTAATAAACCACAACCATTGATATGTTACATCATAAAGCATGAACATATTTCAAGGAAATTACCCCACTACTAACTAGTAGTTTCACTAATAGAGTTCTATTCATTTATTCACTAGCTCAGTGATCAGGAAATGGATGCATTCCTCCATAGTCATAGCTAGTTTTTATTAAGCAGATTCTAGCCAAAACTAAGGTTTCGTTTGATTCTTCTCTCTTTTTGTAAAAGGTAGTTTTTAGAAACAATGGTTAAGGAAATGAAGTTTTCCAACAGAGAAGCAAATATAAAAAAGCCTCTCAAAACAGTAGAAAAATAAAGTTCCCTAAAAAGCAATTCTATAGAAGCATCCCATCCAAACAACCACAAAAAAAAAAAATTTCTCCATTTCTAAAGGAAAAAAAAAGTCAAAACAAACACGGCCAAAGAAAATGATTTTCAGGTATTTTGGGTAATTTATTATTTCGGAACAAAAACTGAGCATGCAAAGGTACCTTAAAGCGTCTTGCAAGTTCATTTGCATGCAAAATGTTTGCAAGTTTTGACTGCCCATAGGCTGCAAGGGAGGAGTATCTGCAAGAAGATAGGATAAAATGAAGATTTAATAGCTCAAATAGTATCAAAGAAGCAGGAGATTGTTATTATTATTTTGTTTAATAAAATGAATATTAAAACACTTCCACCATGACAAGAAAATTTCTAAATCCCCCTTCTTAGCAGGAGAAGAGCCTAAAAATCATTTGAAAGTGGCCTGATAGAAATTTCAAACATGAAATAACGCAAGGTATATATATATCCTGATTTGGTTATCAAGCAAGATCACAGTTAAACAAAGTCCAAGCTGTTATATTTATTTCAAAACAAATATGTTATTTTATTAATGCCCAACAGCTAGAACGAATTAGGCTTCCCATTCCCGATCAAATAGGCAATATACCTACCATAATTTCTCTTCTTAAATCATCACTTCTCTAACTCACCATCAGTCACCAGCCCAAGAACAGCTTGGATAATAACATAGCAGTTCCATACCCATCTTCTTCTTCTCTTGCTTCAGCACACTCTCCATTTGATCTCCCTCAATATCTCTCAATCTCTCAGCATTTTAATCTCATTGACAAGAATCAAGCAGTATTTGAAGGCGGTTACCAACCAAGACGAAATTCTCTTTCCATTGCCATAAGCTTGTTCCGATTCTCTGCACTTGATTGTGTTCTATATACATTATTTATCAAAGGGACAATCTCAAGCTTTGAGTTCATGCAGTGAACCCACTGGTCCTTGACGTTTATGGAATGATCTGCAATTTGGTGGGCAGTTTTCTTAGAGCATCAAACCGACCGAACCTGCAACCAATCTCAGTTTGAATCAAGCCTTCGACAGCACTAAGGCAAGGATCAGATCTCCTTAAGCTTTTCGGGCTCATCCAAGTGATTATTTTTCATGTCAAAGAAGATTATTCTTGCAATCTTCATAGGTGTGTCCACAATACATGAGAAGAGTTGTTTCGCCGCTACCTTTGCATCAGCACACTCTTTGAGGAGCAGAAATAGTCATAAAGGACAGTGCTTGCACAAAGCTCGGAGATAAGATTTTTCAACTCAGTTTTCATATGTGTGTATACATCAACATATAAGTATATATAATTGGCTTGAAGTTATCATGTTAATTCACAAGGTTAATTTGTTGCATTTTAGCTTCTATTTTTGCTATTGTATTCAATACAAGCTAGAGAGTAATACAATACAAAATTGGTTAAGGCATACTCTGATTGCTCGTTTATCCGGTCAAAGCGAATCCCTTCTCTGTAAGCAAACATATGCCCCTGTGAAGAAACATTCACAATTCTTCCTTCTATTTTACTGTCACGAGCTGTATTCTTCATGTTCTCTAATAAAAGGTGTGTCAACAGAAAATGCCCTGCGCAAAAAAGATAAAACACCTAGCTTTGAATACAATAAGGAAAACCATACTAGAAGAATGTTTTAAAAAAACAGATGCAACATTTTGCAACAGAAACATTCTGGAAATTATTAAACATTCACTAGTTGGGGAATAAGCATGACAACATTCACAAGTTGGGGAATAAGCATGGCAACATTCACAAATAAAACCTTAATAAATTGTTTTTTCTTTGTTTTGCAAAGTTGTTTTTAGGGCCCCAAGGTACTTATAACTTCATTTGGTAATGTTTTTATAATTCAAGGTATCACTGGGTCACAATCCAATTTGCCACAAATGCTGCTTTGTTTAAGTAAAGCAGAAGCTCAACCAAGTAAGTATTGAGCAAATAACAGATTACCAATTAAAAAAATTCTTCATATGAGCAAAGAAATAACACTATTAACAAGAATGAGAAACTGTTAGCATACAGAGTGCATGAATAGTCTTTATGCATTGGCTAAAATAACTAGGTAAGCCAATACAAAAAAATGAGCCAAATTCATACCAATGTGATTAGTTGCAAACTGCAACTCAATACCATCTTGCGATAATGTAAAAGGAGTACCCATAACTCCTGCATTATTACTTCCAATAGCAAAAACAGATAAATTTCAGTTACAGAGGTGCTGGAGATAAGAGTTCATAAAGCTGCACTAAAATAAGATGGAAATCATCATGGAAGTAGATTGAATTCCCTTTTTTTTTTCCTTACATAAGCAGGTTCAGTGGAAGTTCACGAGAATTGTATTCAGAAGCAAACTTTCTGACTGATTCCATAGAAGCCAGATCCAACTCCATGACATCAACTTTAGCAGCAGGTGTCTCTTTCAAAATTGCTTCTTTGACAACATTGCCTGAAGACAAGCTTCTAACCGCCATGACAACATGAACACCGTGCAAAGCTAATACGCGAGCTGTTTCAGCTCCGATTCCGCTTGATGCCCCTGAAATAACAATGAATTAGACAATCCTTAGGCTCTGTTTAGCAATGTTGTCATGTATTATGATGTGTGTCAAGCATAAGAAAATGCATGTTTGGATATCATGTATAATGAGTTGCATACACAACTAAAATTAATGCTATCATGAATTTCATATATGTATACATATGTATGTGTGATACATCACCAAAAAACTGTCTTGATTAGGAACGAATCTCAAGGCATGTCGATGTTAGAAACTTTCAAAATTAAATTTAAGACTATCCGGACTCTGATTTCAACAAACTTATAGTCAAATCGAACATCTCAAGGAGACCAACCCAACGACACCGAGATTGGTACGATCTGAGCCCAAATGGGTCCAAATCAAGAGTCGAAAGCTTATTTGGAATATTCAAAGCATTAATTGGATGACTAAATGCTATCCAAACATGACATGCTTATAGTTGAATCGAGCTGCTCGACGAGGCGAATCCAACGAGCCCAAGACCGCTAAATTTCAAAATCATTAAGACATATAAATGCTTAAAAAATACTCTACGATCTAGGGGATCAATACGGGCCGTCGATGGAACACTCCACATTTACCCCCGATCTTCTCCCTATTTACGGGGCATGACATTCTCAAAATATATAAATAGACCCCCACTATTTACAAGAAGGGGATCTTTGGCTGGAGATTTGAGAGAGCTCTGAGGCTTCAAGAGCTCAAGCACCACCACCGGCAAACCTCCGTCGGCTGTCGTCGGAACACCTCCCGGTCATCGGACTTACACCCGACCATCGTCGGACCACTGCCCGACCCACCAATTGCCGCCGAACTTCCAACCAGCTGCCGGCCGCTGAACTTCCACCCAGCCACCGTAGTCGTTGGACTTCCGCCCGATCAATGTCGGACCACCACCCGGTCGCCAATTGCCGTTGGAACACCTCCCGTCCGCCAGACTTATGCCTGAACACCATCAAACTTTTGCCTGACCGACGTTGGACATCCGCTCAACACTCCAAACTATTGAATTATATCGCCTCTAAGTCAAGGGATGTATCAACCTTTGTAATTCACTCAAATTTAGTAGAATGTTTTCATCTAGGCAAGGCCCCGTGATTTTTCTCTCTTCAAGTTTTCCACATAAAAAATATATGGTTTTTATTGCACTCTCTCTCTCTCTCTTAAATTATATGTTTGTGTGCTAGATATCTATTGATGTAGTGGATCGACGGAAGAAATGAATCTGCTAGAAGGAATACCCAAATTTAGGGTACAAAAAAAACTCAAAGCTTCAAATCATATAACATTCATCATGCTTTCCTAATACAATACTAGCATATATAAACTAGCCATAGAACCTTCTAGACTTTCTATGTAACAACTAGATAAACTATTCCTAAAGAAAACTTTAGCTAAAATGTTCCACATCATACTCCCCTTGCATCAGAAGAGCTCGACTCCGTCAACGCACATCATCGCGAGGGAGGTAGAGGTGGACATTATAATCAATCCTCCTGTGTCAAAGATATTGTTTCTTCAATGCATGTCCGCAAGCTCATTCAAATGAGTATAAGTCCCCAATGTCCTAGCTAATGTGATTTCATTCATGGCAAGACCAGATATCATTGTAGTCCAAGAGAAAACATCTGGTTTTTCTAACTCATGAAATATGCAAAAAGCTCTATCAATTTCACCACACTTTTCATACATAAATCAATGCATTATTTGCCGATAGGACCAATACTATACCAGAAATATCACAATAAGCATGAATGCAACTTCCTTGGCCCAACGAACGCAATTGTGCACATGAGGATATAATATATGAAATTGTATTTTCATCGGGTTTCAATTTCTCAGCTTGCATCATCCTAAACCACTCAATTGATTTCGCAAATTGGTTTGATTGTGCATAACCCGAAATCATTGAGGTCCAGCAATCAGCATTCTTTTCAGGTATCTCATTGAACCGTTGGTGTGCTTGATTCAAATCTTTACATATGGAATATATGCTAATCAGAGATGAACACAGGTAGCAATCCATATCAACTCCTCTGGTTACATCTAATGGAATCATCCTCCCAAGATTTAAAGATCCTATTTTTTTGCAAGATGTTAGTGCGCCAACCAGGTTGTTTGTGTCCATAATTCTGGAATGCTCTACCATCTAACTAAAAACCATTAAGGATTCTTCATGGAGGTGATTATACAATTACTCAGATGTCATGCTAATCCATGAAACTACATTGCGGGAAGAGTCTGGTGCCAGATCAAAGACCATCCTTTCCATGTCGAGCAAGCTGCTAGCAGAGTACATGTGGATAAGAGAATTTAGCATGAAGGTATATGATTCTAGGCCTAGTTTAATGAGAAGAAAATGCATCTCAACCCCTGTGTTGGGCTACGATAAGCTAGAGGTAGCCTTGAGAGCAGAGGTGAAGATGTAGCCATCGAGGGCGAGACCTTGAGAGTGGATGAGTTCAAATAAAGTGAAGGTGATGTGTTGCATTATTCCAATCGTGCTCATCTCAGCCTGAAACTACTCCCCAAACCAATTGAAAGCAATGGTGATATGCATACCTGAGTCTGGCCAGTAATCATCACTAAACCCCATAATGAGGTTATGTTTATACATGGCGGAGAGTGTTGGGGAGAGGGTTGGCAGAATCAGAATCGGAAAGAAGTAGAGTAGGAATCTCTTTTTCTTCTTCTTGTTGTGTGGCAAAGCCGTTCCAATAGGGGATGACATTCCCCGTGCATGAGTATGAGGGTGGAATCGAGTGAAGGGAACGCAAGCGTAGATTGCGTGTGAGCGCGAAGTCAGGCATGGGATCCCGATGAAGAAGTGGGAGTGGCAATTCGTGTGGGAGAGGAGGTTGTGCGAGTGTCAGAAGCTGGTTAGGATCGCATGAGGGCCGTATAAGCGCGGGGACGGGCTGCATGAGGGCGAGGCGCGAGAGCCACACATAAGCTGCAAGAGTGCGCGGGCGTCGCGTGGGTTTGAAAGGCGAGAGCTAGGTCAGATCGCAGGAGGCGTGTGACGCCCCAAGATCTAACTTGGAAGAATTATTCAGTCAATCCTTTAAGTCAATCTTCTACCAGAGCTCTCTATAGCCATCAATAGTGACAACAGTCTAACAAAAATCTATAAATTAACAATATCAAGTAAATTTTTCTATTCATTCCCAAAAGTTCATTTACAAATACTCAGGATCTACACATTAATCACATGTAATCCATCATGTCCTGAGTACAAAAAGAATCACTATAACAAAAGGACAAAAATCTGAAGATTCCTGATTAACCTCAATCTCCTACCCCTTGCCGTGACTTTGAAAATATTAAACCACATATAATGAGCTTCAAAAAGCCCAGCAGGTCACAAATACTACACTGAATCAAGAGCTCGTACGAAAGCAATATGCATGTCAATCAGTCAAAGATCAATATCAATCACTTACACATGATTTGAGTCAAATGCAGGAAATAAGAATCATTACAGAAACAATAATCAATACAGAATGATAGTCAATACAGAAACATGTGAATCATAATCATCAGTAGAAGAATCAATAACAGTATAAAAGTTCGTAAAGCTCAATGAATCAGTACGTGCGTCAAATCTCTACAGTAGTACGTGTATCATAACCACCGTCAATTCAGTAGACAAATCTTCATATCTAAATCTCAGTCAAATCGTTAAACGAAATATTCGTACGGTAATAGTCAATCAAATCAGTCAATAATAATTAATCGTATACAAGAGAATCATTGGTTCAGATAAATATCAGTCGGATATAAAATATCACTAATACATTGTTCTAAATTGCGCAATATGAGGCCGCCGCTTTGCGTAATTCAATAAAATAACGGCCTCCATGCTTTCCCTCGGAGTTTTTATGAGGCTTTCGCCTCAAACTTGGTGAGGCCCGCCTCGCCTCACTGGATAAGGCTTAACGCCTCAGCTATTTATTAACAACTTACATAAATATTGAAGTAAATGCTGACAATTGACTCTATACGGAAGGAGGAATGGAGCAGAGCAGTTCATCCATATTGATGATCAAATGAAGAACCCTTAGGATGAAGTGTTTGAATGGCTTATGAGTTTCTTATGTAATATGTATTGCATATGTTTTTTTGGAAATTGGAATAATAGTGTTATAGAAAAAATACTGAGATTTGAGAATATAGAATTTTGAGTTGAACTATATTTCATGTTGTCTTATTATTGGGATATTTTGATTCACGTCTATCTTATGCTTTTTTATGTTTTATATTATTTCACTCATGTAGTACTATAAATTTTTTTCAATTTGTATGTTTATTGCAATCTTTTGATTTTGAGGCTTACGCTCAAAACACCTTGAGGTCTTACGCCTGCCTCACGAATGAAAAACGCCTCAAATACCCGAATACGTAATTTAAACATTGATCAATATATTGTCGTAACTGTTGAAATCTATCAATGAAATAAATCAAACATCGCGTTGACAGTTAATCAGTCAATGTCGTAGTAATCATAATCAAGATGTAGACTCGCAGATTCAGATTTTGTCTGTAACTCACAATCACTCACGTGCTCAGTGAATCAAACTGCAAATCCAATAAATCTATTATCACGCTGTTCAGTTAGAATCACATTGTCACTTACAACTATTATACTCACGTGCATAATGTCAGTATAGTGAGAATCAGCTACGTATCCAGTATCAGTAACATCCAGTGACATGAACAAGATATGTAATAACAGTAAAATCATCGCATAACAGTAAAATCCGTACAATAACGATAAGAAAATGATTAAACACTGTATTTCAGTAATCAATAATCATACTCACAACATACTCACAAGTAAAATTCCTGGCTATTACGGTGTTTTTCAGTCTTGTATCAGTAGTTCTTATATCTTGTATCCGTTGGCTCAGTAAAAAGAGTCGTCACTCTTTGCCCGTCGGCCACAGTAATCAATCTCCTTATAACTCCATCAGTAATCACGTGATCAGTAGAGATGAAACCAACCGTACTTTAAAGGAAAGTCCGTCGGCACACCATCCGTATAGGTCAATCAGTCTCCAACCACACGGTTCAACCAGTCTTAACTTGTCTTCACAATACAGCACATATCACAGTAATAATATACACAATTTCAATCTAGTAAACATCACTAACATCAGCTCTTCATACATTGCTACACCAATAAACAATGCATTTAGCTCATTTAGAACACCCTTAAAATATCAGATATAGTAGACATAATCGTTGAAAATGCACAGTTCCCAGAAAATTACCAAATTACTAGAAATCGTGTAAAAACAACGGTTTCAAAACCTTTACTTGTACTTTAATCACTATTTTTCAACATCCGGATAATTTTTCTTATTCATAATAAAAATGCCCACATAATTTAAATATCTGTGAAAACTTCCAGAAAATGCTCAAATCTGTGTAAAAGATCATCATTTCTATAACTCATACCAAAAGTTACGGTAAACGAGTTTCGTTATTATACAAAGATATGCTCTCGTTTTTCGTAACGGAAACACAACAACTGAAGCAGAGAAAATACCAAAACACAAAATCTTCGAAACAGAAATATGGAATTTTGGTTCCTTATTCGGAGACAACAATTCTCTCCAACTGCGTCGACGGACGAAAAGTCGCTCCGCGGCACTCCGAAAACTAAGTCTTTTTCTTCTCTTTCCTTCCTCTCTCCAGCTTTCTCTCTCTTCAAAATATCTCAAAATTTGTTTCAAACTGTCCCACAATAGAGAAAGAGATCTTACGTTCGTCAGACGATTGTTCCCATTCCGTCCCGGACGAACCTCTCTGAACACAGGGCGTACAAACGATAATTAAGTTCGTCCGGACGATGCTTCAAGAAATTGTGTATTGTCCGTCCAGGACTGAAACAACTCGTAACCGTCCACGGAGACCTGTACTTTACTCAGTTACGTCCGTGTGATGCCCCCAGATCTAACTTAGAACGAATGTCATTAATTCTCAAAAATTTACCAGAGTTTCTAAACTTCAATTTAGCAGTCTAGTCAAACATCTATACAAATTTAACACATCAATATAAGTCGTCATATTCAGGGTCATTGTACAATAACTTCATGAACTACAACTAAATCACCATGGTCTGAAACTATCCTGAGTGACAAAAGATCTATATCTAAAGACAAAACCTGAAGATCTGGACAATTCGTTATCTTCTGCTAAACCCTTGCCCCTGACTGAAAATATCAACAACACTATAATGACTTTAACAGCCCAGCAGTCACCTAATGCCTATAAGCTGAGATAACAACGGCTGCTATCATATCATGTCAGCTCACAGTCAAGTCAAATTGATTCAGTCAATGGTCAATGAATCTGTTGGCAATACGAAATCCAATAGTCAATACAGTCAATTGCATAACGGTAGACGAATACGATAAATCATCATATCCATAGTGTCAATTTATCTCGAAGAAAATCCGTACAATTCAGGAAGATAAATTAGTCAATAACCGTCAAATCAATCTCTTCATCCAATCAATGCGGTCAAATCATATATCTATTATGAATTCAACGAGGGAAGCAGTACGATATCCAATCTATTCTATACGTGATCCATCGCGGCGTCAATGAGGTGCAGGACGTAACTCTAATGGCGAGTCAATTCCATGCAGTAGTAACATGAATGCTATAGGGCAACAGTATCAATGATTCTATACTATTCCATGTCATCGCTTCAATGCAATATCTACTATCCATCCATTTCTAATATCAATGCCTGCAATGCCAGATTTGCACAGCAATCAATCTGAAATCAATGAACTCTGTACGATCTAGTTAAATCCAATCATATGTTCGATAAGCAGGAACTACTAAAAACACGAATCCATTAAAAGCCATACCCAAGATTAATTGGAAAGAATGTCAATTAATTATCAACAATTTACCAGAGTTCTAAAACCTTCAATTAAGCAGTCTATTCAAAATCTATAAAATTTATAAACATCAATATACAAGGATTCATATCTCAAAAGGGTCATGTACAATACTGCAGGAACTACACTACAAATCACCAGTTCTGAAATCTATCTGAGTAAAAGAAATCACTATAATCAAAAGACAAAAACCTGAAGATCTGGATCAATTGCCTATCTTCTGCTCCTTCGCCCTGACCTGATAAATATCACGCAGCAATAAGAGCTTACAAAGCCCGGCAGGTACTAATACCTATAACTGAGATCAAAAGCATCGGCTATGCTATCAATATGCATGCAGTCAAATCACAGTCATGCAAATCTATATCAGTCAAATGGTCATGATCTGTGCAATAGGAATCAAATATCATAATACAGTCAATGCCCCAACGGTAGACGAATCGATATCAAACTCAATAAATCCATGTCATCTCCGAAGAAATCCGACAGCAGAAAGAAAATCAGTCAATCCGTCAAGATCAATCTCTATCAAATCCAATCAATGCGGTCAAATAATATCTATTCAATGAAATCAAACGAGGGAAGCAGTAACGATAAATCTCATCTATTCTAAAGTGAATCCATGGCGGCAGTCAATACGGTGCAGAACAGTAAATTTATTGCCGAGATCAATTAAATCCATAGGCAGTAGTAACAATGAATCTATGGCCAAGCAGTAGCAATGAATTCTATACTATTCATCGTCCATGCTATCAATGCAATATCTATATCCATCCATTTCTTATCAATGCTCACTGTCGATGGCATACAGCAATCATCAGTGAAATCAAACTGCAACGTACGACTAGTAAATCCAATCAAGTCGATAAAGAGGAATCTTAAAAACACGAACTCCATAAAGCAATTACAGTAACATGCAATTGCAGATACTATATACTGGACAAGTTAATCACTGGCTATGTTGCTGTTGTAGAATCAATATTGCTTTGTTATGAATATCAATACATTGGTTCTATCAATAAGAAGTCGTCATCTTTTCGCGTGGCATTTCTATAAACTCTTATATCCCGATCGTTATAAGTTAATGATTAATGTTTAAGGAAAGCCCGTGGCCCATACCATCCTGTACAGGTCATATCAATTTCACCAATGTTCAACACAGCGCTATACGTGTTTCCCAGTATCATAAATGCAATCAATATCAATTCATCATCAATATAATGCAATCTATAACAATTCATATCAATAATCATAAGCACATCAATCTAATCTATCAATTCCAAGCAATCCGAAATAATCTACGAAATCGGGCAGCTGTAACGGAGTCGGTCAAATTTAACACCAAAAATCCTGCAAAAGGCACAATTCCAAATCCTCAACACCAAATTTACAAATAGAATATGCTATAACATCAATACAAGACTATTGTCCTATAGAAACAAATCAATAGCCTGATATTTTTCTATTCGATTAAAATCGCGTAGAATCAATTCGACCGGTTAAAAATCTTCGAGAAAATAGTCAATCGTGGTACAATCATCATATCTATAACATACTAAAAGTTGGTGCGGTTAAAGTTGTGTCAATGATCACTAATCATGTCGAAAATCGGAACTACGAAAACGACAAAACAGACCAACTCCGGTGTCAAAACTCATATAGTCTTTGAAACAGGAAATAGTTTCGGAGTCCTTACCTGTACGAGAATCTTCACTTGTTTCCACACAGCAGCGTCGACAAAAAGCGCTCCGCGCCATCCAAAACCAGGTTTCCTCTTTTCCCTTCTCTTTTCTCTCCTCAATCAGATATGTTTTTTTTATTTTAAGAATGCTTTTCTTCTCTCATCAAAACGAGCTTGATTTTCTGTTAATTATTTGTCTGATCGGCCCCGATCGCCAAATCGTCCCGGGACGGATCAGAACCAAGAAAGTATCGTCTGGATCCGGTCCCAGAACTATATCAGCCGATTTTCTACACGTGCCGAGTCGGACCTGGACGAGTCTAATAATCGTCTTTGGTGACGCATTCCTGGAGGAAAATTCCAAATTATGAGGAAGTGAACAGTAGGGAACGAAGGTCTGCACAACTCCCCATCCGTTATGAAAAATGGTCGTCCCGACATTTCTACAGGTGCGAGACAAAAACAACGCCATATGCAAAAACAATCGATCTAAATCCAAATCAAATCAAACTCGTCGAAATCCATACTACACAAATGCAATCAATCACATATATTGCATGATCAATTCAATCAATCAATGTTAGTCAAATCATCTTACCAGTTGAACTTTCTGGTCGCTGTTGATTATCACTGCATGATGCTGTAGATGTAAACATGGCACCACGGAGGGAAGTGCGGAGGTCGTGGCGCAAACTGTCTTATCTTGATCTCGTGACAGTTCTATCATCCATCCGCGGTTCCTGCATCTCTCACCTGTAAGCTCTCGTAACAGCCTCTGCTGTCCGGTACCGTGCCAGAATCATCCTTCCACCCATCCTTTCTGAGGACCATCTCTGCTCTGTGCCCTGCTAGTCTCACAGTGAAAGCACTGTCCCGTCAACCAGGCTGCACGACCTGCGTTGTCGTTTCACAGTGATGCACGCTCATGAACTATCCAGACGATACTCATTACGATGCAGATCGCGATATGATCCGGATGCAGACCTCTCGAACTATCATATCTGCTTCTTCTCTCTATCTACTGTCTCTAACAAGAATCACTCGTCGTACCTCATCTCTCCTCCTCCTAGTTCTCGTCCGTCGATACCGGTGTTTGCCAAGTCAATCTCTATCATCCGGCGGCCCGTACCCCACCAGCTAGAAAACTCTGTATCCGGAAGGGTACTAGTGATGTCTCTCTGTTCAAGTCCTTTGCA
>NW_021320182.1:272987-333635 GCF_001605985.2 Dendrobium catenatum
AAATGCCAGTTTCTTGTTTCACGAATTTCCTTTTTAGGATATGTTATTTCAGATACAGGGATTGAAGCTGATCCAATAAAAATAGAAGCCATTGTCAATTGGCCAGTTCCTCAATCCTTCACCGACGTTCGAAGGTTTCATGGACTTGCATCTTTTTACAGGCGTTTTATACGTAACTTCAGTACCGTTGCCGCTCCCATCACCGAAGTCCTGCGGGGAGAACAATTTGCGTGGAATAACGCCGCTCAAACCAGCTTCGAATTATTGAAGCGTGTGATTGCAGAAGCCCCCGTGCTAGCGCTACCGAACTTCAATCAAGTCTTCAAAGTCGAGTGCGATGCTTCCAATGTGGGTATTGGGGCTGTCTTGAGCCAAGGTGGACATCCTCTTGCTTTCTTTAGCGAGAAATTGAACGACTCCCGACAAAAATATTCAACATACGACAAGGAGTTTTATGCCGTCGTACGAGCGTTACACCATTGGAGTCACTACCTTCTGCCAAGCGAATTTATCTTGTTCTCGGATCATGAAGCATTGAGGTACCTTCAAAGCCAAAAGAAATTAAAAAGCCGGCATGCATCTTGGGTTGAGTCGATTGCTGCTTATCATTTTGTTCTCAAATACAAGGCCGGACAACATAATACTGTAGCTGACGCCTTAAGCCGACGACATTTGCTTTTACAGGTGCTACAATCGAAGGTTGTTGGGTTTGAAGTCCTAAAAGAACTTTATAAAAATGATGCATATTTTCAAAATATATGGACAAGATGTCAAGCAGGGCCTTATCAGCTATTTCATATGAAAGAAGGATATCTGTTTCGAGGTAATCAATTGTGTATACCTCAAAATTCCCTCAGATTGGAACTCCTCACCGAATGTCATGCGGGCGGTATTGCTGGCCATTTTGGCAGAGATAAAACGCTCTCCATGCTACCTGAAAACTTCTTCTGGCCTACTATGAAAAAGGATGTCGAACGATACTTACGTAGCTGCCGTGTTTGCCGGATTGCAAAGACACAAGGCACTAACGCCGGATTATACATGCCGCTACCTGTGCCTGAAGCTCCTTGGCTCGACATTAGTATTGATTTCGTTCTAGGATTACCGAGAACACAACGAAACAAAGATTCGATCATGGTGGTGGTTGATCGATTTTCAAAAATGGTGCATTTCGTTCCCTGCACAAAGACACTAGACGCTACTCATATTGCCGATCTATACTTCCGGGAGATAGTTCAGCTACATGGTATTCCAAGAACAATTACATCTGATCAAGATGTAAAATTTTTAAGTCACTTTTGGAAGACGCTTTGGAGTAAGCTCGGGACACAACTGCACTTCAGCTCCGCCGCCCACCCGCAGACCGACGGACAAACCGAAATTGTGAATCGCAGTTTAGGAAATCTGTTGCGGTGTTTCGTTGGTAAAAACATCCGACAAGGACTTAATATTACCGCAAATTGAATTTGCTTTTAATCGGTCGCCAAATCAAGCTACAAGCCGTAGCCCGTTCGAGGTTGCTTATGGTTGTAATCCCATTACGCATATTGATTTAATTCCAATAGCTTCACCCGTCTCTTTCAGCTCGGATGGATCAAAGCGAGGGGAGGAGATTCAGAAATTACACAAACAAGTCAAAGAAGCAATTACTAAACAGAACCTTAAATACCAGGCTAAGGCCAACAAGACACGAAAGAAAGTTGTGTTCAAGGAAGGAGATTTCGTATGGATACGGCTGGGCAAGGAACGATTCCCTCCGGGAGCATTTGGAAAGTTGAAACCTCGAGCGGATGGTCCCTTCCGGATTAAAAAGAAGATCAACGACAATGCATACCAAATCGATTTACCAGGAGATTATCAAGTATCTGCCACTTTTAATGTGACGGACCTTACGCCCTTTTATGAGGAAGACGGTCTTCCTACTCCGGGGGAATGACGCCGGAGCGTCCTCTGTTCGCACTATTTTTCCTGTCTGTTAATTCCGTTTCTTGAGTTACTGCTTACTTGTATAGCCTTAGCTGTAGCCTTATTCTTACCCGCTTGTATAAATAAGAGCTAAAGAAATAAAGATGGCAAAGAGGTTTATCAATTATTTTCTTCCCTGTTTACTCAAGTTATTATCTTGGTTGTATCATGAGCTTTATTGTTCAGGTGGTGCGTGTAATAGCTTTATGTATCCTGAATCTTCTAATTCAGGTGGTGGTTCCCTGTTCTTGGCGCTGATTGCTGCTTTTGACGATTCAACGTCGAGTCGACTGTGGCGGCACGTTCGGAGCATAGATTTTCTGGAGATTCCAAGGCGGAGTCAGGTATGGCTTTAGGTCTCGTTCACTTGAGATGAGCTATGGCGGGACGCAAGCCATTCATGCATGGAGCAAGCGGAGGCGTTTGCTTGCATGTGCGAGAGCCTGATGTAACAGCCTCCCGGCGCAAGACCTCCTCAGTGACGAGAGCTTTGACACCAATGGGTTGGACAAAAGGTTAGTGCTAAGGAGTCCTCGTCTTATGTCTCCACCGAGTTCCTCCACTAAAGGTGGGTGTCGGGTCAGACAACGAAGCAAGAGAACACAGGTAGCCTGTGTTGATCATTCACTTGGGGTGTCAGAGCAGTTGAAGGATGAATTTAGAATCGGACTAGAGGTTTTCTCATTGCTCCAATATATGTCTTTCCACTTTTGGTTGATTTGGCCACTCTATGTAGGAACCTAGAGCTGCAAGATGACCGGACCATCTCGTGCGGGAACTGGAGTCGCAAGGTGTGTCATCTGTTGGGGGAAATGAGCTTATTTTACGTTGCTCTGCATACACCCAACCAAATTGAGCTTATTTTACGTTGCTCTGCATACACCCAACCAAATAGAAATAATAGTTCACTTGCATTTATTTTATAAACAACTAAACAGTCTCAAATTATTTTCTTTTACACTACATTTACTTTATATTGCATTCATTTTACAGTCAAACAAATAGTCCCTAAGAAAAAAAAAAGATTTCATGGTGGGCAATTCCCCACCCTGAGCTCTTCCTGGTTTTAAAAAAAATAGTTAGTGAAACAAATATCATCATTTCTTTATTGTTGAAAAGAGGAAAAGTACATAAATCAAGTATAAATGTTAATACTCAACAATAGAGCTGAATTTTCTCAATAAGAATTATTCACAGGTGGACTTTGATACCCAACAACAAAGTTAATTCATGTCAATATGCTTTAGATGGTATAGATTTATAATGTTGATCCTCATTAGTGATGATGGTTGTCGGTGGAAACATCTGGTAATGGTCTTCGATGACGACGGCTGAAAATTGCAAGAGAGTTCTGTCTAGTTTTCTCTATTTTTCATCCCCATTTAATGTGAAAAATGAGTCTCTATTTATCTAAGTTAAGGAGTAGCATGGTTCATAAATATGGATGAGATCTAGAGTAAATTTAGAGTGCTCCATAAAAAATGGCCCATATTGATTCCTTTGAACATAGATATTTCATCAAGCATTTAAACGTCTTAATAATGTCAGAATTAAGTGATCCTAAGCTCATTGGATTCGTCTCGTTGTTGCTTGATTTTATTATAAGTATGTCATACTTAGAGATTATTTGGTTGTCCAATTAATACTTTGAAGCTTCCAAATATAATTTAGTCCCTTGATTTGGGCTAGGATTGGATCGGTTTTGGTGTCATTGGGTTTATCTTATCAAGACGTTTGGTTTGACTATAAGTTGATCAAAATTGGGACCATCTCAATTGGTGTTCAGATGGTCCCAATTTTAATTTTGAAAGTTTCCAATTCAAATATGCCTCAAGATTAGTGCTCGATCAAGGTGATTTTAGTGACATACCAATTATGTTTATAATAAAACATTTATGACATTTAAATTCAATAATTATAAACAATAGAATGAGAGTTTATTATTTTATATTACAAGATGATCGAATATAATGATAAATAGTTATCTCCTAAGAAATTTAAAGGAGAATAATAACATTTAAAATATCAATATGGAGCCCAACCCAATTACCCCTTCAATCCATCATTTGAAAGTACCAAAAAAAAAAAGTTAAAATATGATGCTATAATTTTGATCAATATAGACCTTGAGATTATTGGTTTTAATGTTAAATTAATGTTATAAATCTATATAGTTTATATTATACTAATTTAAAAATAAATTCAATAATTTGAAACAGTTCCAAACCAAAATTCATATTATAAAATCATGAGAAATGACTTAACCCTAGGGGTATAACGAGTTGATCTGAGCTTGAGTCACCTCTAAGTTGAGCTTAAAATTGATTAATTAACTGAGTTTAAGTTGACTCGTTCATAACAAAAGGTAGAAAATGATTATGATTTAAAATATTTCTATAATAAAAGTTTATAAAAGAATTAGAAATTAGAAGAAAAATAACAAAGAATACTTGGAATAAGAAAGTGATAGCTGATTTTTAGATATTTATAATAATCTTATACTTTAAATCTTGAATTCTGATATTTTTTTTAAGTGTATTTTATAGTAATATTTTTTAAACGAGTCAGCCCTCCAACTAACGAGTCAAGTCGGGCCTGACTCATACTTGAATCATTAGCATATCGAATTTGTATCATGAGTCATTTATCAAGCTGACTTAACTCACTCACACCCATCACCTATCCCTATATGAAGAAAGATTATTCTGTGTGGAGGCTGGACGTAGCTCTAAGTCCGGAGGCGAATCAGGTGCAACCACTTCAGCAGTACCAAGACGCGGTATACAACGAAGAATGACATGACACATTCTGATTAATCTCCAGACAGCGTTCGACGTCCGCAAATTATAAATAATCCTATACGAGGGTAATTTTTCTTTGTCGACTTATTCGACATTGCTCAATTACAAAAAAAATGCCCAAATCCAAAGTCTTAATCCATTTATGACGAGGGGTTTTGGCATTGCATTGGACACAATGCGCTGATAATCACTTGAAAATAATATCGATTGTAACATAATAAAATATGATAATATTTTTTTATATTGAATAGGGCCAAAAAGTTGAAATGTTCCTATAAGGAATGACACATACAAACAAATAACCGTTTAAACCTGAATTAGTCATACTTTTGTAATTATGATTATAAAAAATAATTTTTTGCTTTTAAAAAGTAGGAACACATATAAGACAAATATAAATTGTCAGTGTTAAAAAAAAATAATGAAAAACTATTAAAATTTTTTTTTTTTGAGCTTGTATGTTGATAATCTCTAATTTTATGCATGTTATAACTTCAATTTTAATTAGATAATTTATTAACTTGAATATATTTTTAAAATTAAAAAACCAAAATGATACTATAAAATAAATTCTAAAATAGATTGAAATCACCAAAATCAAAATTAAATGTCAGGACTTAAATTAAAATAATATTTCCAAACTTTTATTTCATCCAGGAAATATAGACGAAAATAAAAGTAATGAAAAAGTTAAAAAAATTAAAAAATCATAAATTTTACCAAGTTTGCAAGCCATTCAGATCTCAATATAAATAAAGAAAATAATTGTCACAACAAAAGAAAAGAAAATAATAATAATTTAAAACATAGACGCAGACTATTACCAGAAAATGAAAAAAAAATCGGTAATGAGGCATATGGTCGAACACGTTGTGAGCATCTTTCACCGTTTCTTCCCATCGTACCCTCCAAGCTTAAGATACTTATCCTTCCTTGTAAACTCCGTGCACTGAAACCCAAGCTCATCCGCAATCACCTTCTGCACATGATTGGCAACCTCAATCGGCGACTTCCCGCCGCCGCAGGTCTCCTCCTTTTTCAACGCCGGCAAGAAAGTCACCTCATACTCCGGCCTCGGATTCATAAAGAAGAAATACGGATCAGCGAACTTAAACCCCCTAACAGTGGTCCCGACGAAGACGCTCTGCTTGGTGTTGATGGCAACGGGGACGATCCGATCGCTGAGCTCCGCAAAAAGCGCGCTGAATCGAAGCAAAAATGGCTCGCGGCAAGTCGTCCCTTCCGGGCAGACGACGACGTCACCGTGGCGGAGGAGATCGGAGATGCGAGCTGCGTCTGTGGCGCGGTCGCGGGTGAGGGGGACGTTGGGAATCGGGGAAAGCATGCTGGAGATGCGAGAGATGCTGTAGGTTACGCAGGAGACGGAGCGGCCGAGGGCGATGCTGATAAGGATGGGGTCGAGGGCGGTGCGGTGGTTGCAGACGAGGAGGGAGCCGGGGGACGATGGCGGAGGAGGAAGGCCGCGGATGGAGAGGCGGATGCCGGTGAGGCGGTAGGTGTAGCGGACCAGTTGAACGGGGATAGGGAGGTTGAAGAATATGCGGAAAATGGCGAGGGAGAGGCCGAGTGGGAACCAGAGAAGGATTAGGAGCGCTGTTAGCGGTTCGGGCCGCTGGACGAGACGGCCGTCGTGGAAAATCGTGCGGCTCTGTAGCTCGCTCTCCGGCACCCGCGGGGCGGCGCGGTTTGGTGGAACCATATAACCCTCCTGTTCAGCGGTTCACCAAATATTAGATTATCAAATAGCAATCATTATTTTGATGACCAAAATAAATATAAAATAAATTTAAAAATTAAACTCAAATTCAATTGGTTCATTTTGATTTTTTTCCTGATTTAATTGTGAAATGAAATGCAACATTTAATATAATTTTGATGTATTTGAAATTCTTTATATTTGATGGTCATCACGCTACTTGCCGACAACCACCACTAGTCGCTTCCACCTCTATCACCTACAAACGTCTGCCACAACCAGCCACCACTGCTCGAAGCCTACTGACAACCACTGGCCGCTACCTTTAAGCATTTACATTGTAATTATTTTACTTTCAATACCCTAATAGAAAATAAAAATAAAATAATCAACTATATTTAACTTACACTCATCCAAAAAATTTCCAAGTATATTAAATATATAATATTAATTTTATATCATATTACATTTTACTTGGCCAACCAGACTGCCCCATACTCAAATGGAGAGATTATTACTTGAGAAAGTTCGGACACATAACGGTTCGGGTTTGAGACTGTGAATAGTAAAATCTCAATTACTATTCACCACTGCGTTTTTACATTTCACAGTAACAAAACTGAAATGTTCTCTGTGTCCGAACTCTGCTCATAATAATCTCTCGTCTCAATGAGTGGAACAATTAATTGAAAGCTTTAAGCGACCAATTACTGACGACACACGAAAAGAAATTCTTTAATCTATTGAAAGCTTCTCTATTTTTTTTTTCAACAATTTTATTATTTTAATATTGTATATCATTTAAAAAAAAAAAAGTTCTTACTTTCATGGGCCCATATCTTTATTATGTATTAAACGAGAATTAAATTTGGGTTTGGTAGAACATTGCTAATCATTAAAACGGGCATCTATGATCCAACCACTTGGCTATGCCATACCCATACTCATCAATCTAAGTCATATTAAACATTAGAGTCATCTTATCATTCTCAGAAAAATCTATACAAAAAATATTTAACCCCATTTTTTAACATAAAAAAATATTATTATTTTTAATAGTTTTTTTTAATAATTGAGTTGATTAAGAGTTTTTTTGGGACAATTTTCTTGCTCCTTTGCTATTCATATGACATTATAATTTTATTAGGCAATTATTTTGTTACTTTTTCAATATTTTTTTAAAAAAATTTATCATGAAAATTTATTTTTTACCGTCAGAATAACTAATTTATATTCCTCACAAATTTTCTAATCATAAAGTGAAGTTCATTTTAACCGCAAAATCAAATTTTTATTTTTTCACTTTTTTTTTTTAATTTGAAAAGTGTCAAATATTGAAAAGAGAGTTCTATAATTTCAAACTGAAAAATCATACATTAAGATAAAATTTAGGTAACAAAATTTTGATTAAAATCTTAAATCTTAAATTTACTTAAAATAAGTAAAAAGCTATTGATTTTATATTATTTTTATCTATAAATAAAAAAAAAAATTTAAAACTCATTATGATCAAAATTTAATCATTTTTTTTCATCCCAATGTATTTAAATTTGAAGATCATAGAAATTAAGCCCTTTTATGAACCTGGCTAAGACAGTGCAGAATCAAGCCTGATAGAAAGGCAAAACAGAGAGGGAAAAGTGAACGTACGAACCTTGCAGATCGCCATAAAATCATGATCGGATTCCCGATCCCCAATCCCCAGCTCCGGCAAATCATCCCCAAATTCTTTCACAATCGCATCCCTCTTCCTTCCCCCAACTAAAACCCCCGGTCCGGCCACGAGCCCTGTAGCCTTCCCCGTTTTCAAATCCACTTCCAACTCCGTTCCCAACACCATATCCCCGCCTAAATACTCCCTCACAAACGGCTCCACAATCACCGTTGGGTTCGCCGTCACCACCACCCTTCGCCGCCCGCACGCCCGGAAAGCCCGATAACTATCCTTTCGGACATCAGCAGCGTAGAATCGCGGGAGGACGGCGCGGGCGACGAGCTCGATGTCTCGGATCGGGATTCCCGCGACGGCGATGTAGATCATGATCTGGATTCCGGCGGCTTCGGAGGCCAGTTTGTAGACGAAGAAAATGACCGGGGATAAGAGAAGGAGGACAGCGGCGCGGAAGAGGCTTCCAGCTTCTGCCGCGAGGAGGAAGAAGTAAGGAAAGGAGCTGCGGGAGACGAGGAGGGTGCCGTCGAGGTCGGCGGCGACGGTGTGGGCATCGCGGCCGGAGAGGTCGCAGTCGGCGATGGAGGGGAAGGGCCTGTGTACGGCCGGCATAGCTTATCCGCGCTTCGTTCTTCTCGAGTGAGAGAAACGAGAATCCACTGCTTGGGAGGGCTTTTGCGCGTGAAGAGAAAGGAAATACGGGCGCGCGCTTTATATGAACACGACGATTCGGGCTTCTGCTTATCGCCCTCAACGGTCGGTTTTGCCCTTCGGCTGCTTTTCTTTATTTTTTCCTAATAAATTCTGTCAGCTGAATTTTCTGACGTGTAAGATTTTTTTTAAATAAAATATAAATCATTATCCTTTTTTATTAGAGAAAATAAATCAAACTAGTTTATTGGCTCTCTAAGAAAGGTTAAAATAATTATTAATTATATTAAAAAATTATTTTTACCTATTGTTGCTTAGCATGATTGGTGGGCGAGTATGATTAGGATCAACCCGTGCTCGATTCCCCTAGAGCCGTAGCGCCTCTTAAATAGGGCTTAATCAAGTGCGGGTTAGAAGATTTCTGAGATGAGTGCTTCTTCTAGGTCAGCTAAGAATTAATCATGCCGCTACTCTTACGGGGGTGGCAACTAGTGGATACCATATTACCAATTAATATATATTTTTTATTTTTATTCATCAATTCCATTATCAGACTATTTTTAAAGATTTAAGAGATCAAATATTTTAATATAATTAGAGATAATTTAGATCTTTAAATCTTAAAAAAAAAATAATGAACAATTTGGATTTTTTTCTCCTTTTTATTAATATGCCATAAATCCATTCACACGAAATTTCATACTAATTTTAATTTTTTGACTTACTCTTTAATAAATAAATAAATAAATATATGATACTTAGTCAAACAGAATTCTTTAATTATTGTGCCGTTAGACGCTCTGATCAAATTGGACGGTGATTTGGTCAACCGAATAATGGGAAAGAAAGGGAGCGTGTATTATAGAAGAGTTTGGTTTGGTTGTTGAAGGCATTAATGCTTTGTCTGCTGTGACGATTCAGTCCTATCGAAGGATGTGGTAGATTTGAAAGATGAACAAACTATGACTATTTGCTTTGCTTTGTTGCGACTAAGGATCTGCTGCTCTCATTCGGTAGAGAATTAGAGATCCTTCTCTCGCAGCTTCGCTAACTATGTCAAAAAAGTACAAATAAAAATAATCAGATATGATTTTTGTTCATTCTGCAAGTAAACGATTGAGTATGAATGAAAGTATTTTTTTTTTCTTTTACACAGTTTTATGATGCACAAATGATGTTGAAATATAAAATTGATAAGTTTTTTAATGGTGGGATATATATGAGAAATTAATATGTGCGGAGTCTGGACAAGAAAAACCGTTTTCTCGTTCGGACTGTGAGTGTACAGACTGTATACAAATGTGTACGCACTGCATACACTCACATGTTCAAACGGTTCATCCCGTCCTGACTGTGCACTGAATAATTTCTCCATATGTACATTGCTTATTGTAGTTTACAAGCTTTGTTCATTTTCTTTGTCACTTCTTATTTCTCCAAATAAATTTTTTTTTAACATAAATCCAACTTGCCATTTAAATAAGAGAGAAATATGTCTTCTTCATACAAAAATAATGTTTATTGTAGCGTCCTGGAATATTCATGGCGGTAGAGAAATATATAATTTTAATGTCTTAGCGTTGTACAAAGATCCATCACACAATCAAATAAGAAAGAGGGTGTAACGTTCATAAGATACATCAGAGTTTTTACGTGAAAACTCTTGAAAAGGGGGAAAAACCACGGGGCCTGATCTAGTTTGAATGAATACACTAGTATTTGCAGTCGATTACAAATGATGTCATTCCTTGGGAGAAGGCCTTGGCTTGATGGTACAAATGTACATCATATAGAGCGCATTACATGGTCAGAGTTACAATATAGACATGTTTGTTTGGTCGGCACGACCATAGTCGATAGGATGACCGTTGTTTGGTGATGGAGGTCGGAAGGACCATAGTAGGTGATGGAGGTTGGAAGGACCGTAGTTGACAGGAGACAGGGGTCTGAAAAATCGTACTTGGGAGGAGATCGGGGTCAGAAAGACCGTTGTTTGGTGATGGAGGTTGGAAGAACTATAGTAGATGATTGATGTTGGAAAGATCATAGTTGGCAAGAGACCGGGGTCAGAAAGACCATTGGTGTAGTGATGGAGGTCGGAAGGACCATAATAGGCGACGAAGGTCGG
The DNA here is from genome assembly GCF_001605985.2 of Dendrobium catenatum. Classification (NCBI taxonomy): domain Eukaryota; kingdom Viridiplantae; phylum Streptophyta; class Magnoliopsida; order Asparagales; family Orchidaceae; genus Dendrobium; species Dendrobium catenatum. The sequence goes on from NW_021320182.1 coordinate 283,919, forward strand.
AATGACAGTAGTCAGCAAGAGATAGGGGTCCGAAAGACAATAGTAGTAGGGCTGTACTTCAGTAGAACTCCAGGCATTAGGCGGTGGTCCGGCAGAAGTCCAGGCCTCAGGTGGTGGTCTGGCAAAAGTCTGGGCCAGGGGTGTCAATTTCGGGTCACGGGTAGGGTTCGGGTCGAATCCGAAACTAACAGACAATATTCGGGTTCGGGTCAACCTGACCTGTTTTTATAAATGGATCAACTTTCTGGACCCGAACCTGACCGCTTCGAGTTCGGGTCAACCCGACTAGACCCACTTTGGTGCAGGCAACACAGTGATTTGGTGCAGTCGTGCAGGAAATGCCGCACGCGATGGTGCAGGTAAAGCGGGAGACGGCAGCAGGCGGGGTAACCGGGACAAGCGTTGTGGGGCAGCCGGGGCAGGCAACGCGGGGCTAAGGGGCAGCCAGAGCAGGCAATGCGGGGTAGCTAGGGTAGATGGGTTCTCCGGGTCATTCCTGGGTTTCCGGGTCAACCCGATCCTGACCCAGTTTTACAAACGGGTCAGTTTTCCAGACCCTAACCTCACTCGCTTCGGGTTCTGGTCAACCCAATCCCAAAATTTTCGGGTCTAGTTCAGGTCAAATTTTTGGGTCAGGTCTAATGTTGACAGGTTAATTTGGGTGTCACGTGGTGGTCTAGGAGAAGTCTAGGCCTGAGATGGTGGTCCGACAGAAACCAGTGCCTCAAGTGGTGGTCCAGTGGAAGTTAGGGCCTTAGATGGTGGTCCAATAGAAGTCCAGGCCTCAGGTGGTGGCCCGGCAGTAGTCCGGATGTTACATGGTGGTATGGGAGAAGTTCGGGCCTTAAATAGTGGTCCAGCAGAAACCAGGGCCTCAAGTAGTGGTATGGCGGAAGTTTGGGCCTCAGGTGGTTGTCCGGCAAAAGTCGAGGCCTCAGGTGGTGGTCCGGCAGAAGTCTAGGAATCACATGGTAGTTTAGGAGAAGTCTGGGCCTCAGATGGTGGTCTGGCATAAGTCCAGGCCTCAGGCGGTGGTCTGACAGAAGTCCAAACATCATGTGGTGATTTGGGAGAAGTATGGGCCTCAGATGGTAGTCCAACATAAACCAAGGCCTCAAGTGGTGGTCCAGTGGAGCTCAGGGCCTTATGTGGTGGTCCGATGGGGCAATGACGTCAGGCGGTGGTCCGGCGGAGGTGAGGGCCTCAAGTGGTGGTCCGGGGGTGGTCCGGCGGAGGTGAAGGGCTCAAGTGGTGGTGCGGCAGAGCTTAGGGCCTTAAGTGGTGGTCCGGCGGAGCAACGACGTCAAGAGGTGGTCCAGTAGAGGTGAGGGCCTCCAGTGGTGGTCTAGCAGAGGTGAGGGCCTCACGTGGTGGTTTGGTGGAGCAACGACGTCAGGTGGTGGTCCGACGGAACTCAGGTGGTGGTCGAGGAGGAGTGATGAGGCAAGAGCGATCTCTGGTCTCTCTCTTGCTTGGAGCCTCCCTTTCAAGAGAAATGAGGGGTCTATTTATAGATTTCTTGAGTGGAATGTCCCATAAACAGGTGAGAGATCAAGGGTAAATGGGGAGTGTTTGGATGGACAGCCGATGTTGAATCCCTTGATCAAGGATCGTTTGATGGACATTTCAATGCCTTAGTGATGTCGGAATTTGGTGATCTTGGGCTCATCAGATTTGTCTCGTCGAGCCGCTTGATTTGACTATAAGCACATAATGTTTGGAAGCCGTTTGACAATCCAAATTGTGGTTCGAACCTTCCAACATCGCTTCGGGTCCTTGATTTGGACTCATTTGGGCTCGGATTGAGTCAAATTTAGTTTCGTTGGGTTCGTATTTTCGAGACGTCCAGTTTGACTGTAGGTTTGCTGAAATAAAAGTTGAGATGGTACCAATTTTAATTTCCAAAGCTTCCAACTTGATTTTGCATTGAGATTCGTGCCTGATCAAGATAATTTTTTGATGACATATCATTTATGAAGTAAGATTAATGTTTAGAAAAGAGAGAAAGAGAGTTCTTAGGATCAGAATTGTTAGAAAGAGGAAGAAAATTAGAGAGAGAGAAATATTTATATTTTTTAAGTGATATTTTGATAACTTTAATCAACATTATCAAACATAAAAATCTCATATTGTATCTCTTGAATATATTCCAATAAATGGGATGCATTGTGGGAAAATAAATCCACAGAGTTTTGTTTAGGAATTTCTATTTTGAGATCGAATGATACATGGTTGATTAGCACTACGTCATGAGCTGTCCACCTAAGAAAAATCCTAGATGTGGTTTTTGCATCAAGGTAGGAAGACTTAAATGCTAGGAAGAGATGATAGAAGCCTAAGACCTCACACAAAAAGGAGGACAACATGCATTGATTCATAAACTTTTGGTTGGGGAACTTCCACATTAAGTCCCAAAATAAATTATATGTTTGGAATGAAAATACTACACATGTGGTGGACCAAATTACTTGGTTTAAACAGTTTAGGGGATGCCACTAAAGAACGCAAGCATGCAACATTTTTTTTGGAGAATTCTGGAACGACGTTTAGACTCACACACACAGTAAATTATTATGTGCGGACAATAAACGTCGTTCAGAGACTAATCAGAATGCACCACGTCACCCCTCACTCGGTATTGTTGCTCGGTACCACGCTCGGTATTGCTGACGTTGTGCATTCTCGTTGGTCTCCATGCAGTGAACTGTGTTCGGCGTCCGCATAGAATAACTTCAAATCTAAGACATCTTAGTTGATAGATAAAGCACCCAACTAACAGACACAAGAGAGTTACGTGCATGTAGGAACTCGAAAAACAATAAAGCCCCCCTCAAAAGCATCCCAAGTTGTTATGTGTGTACATGCATTGATGTCGTAGGTTATACACTTTCCATATTGTTAACATCATCATGGGACGATAGTCGTGATGCTCATATGATTATAGGTGAGGGTTAGGCTTGATTAGAATTTTTTTGATAGTTTTACTCATTTTTTGTATTGTTTTTTTTTTGGAGTTTGACTAACGAAATTGAAACAAAAAAGTTTAGACTTTATTTGAGATTATTTTCACAATGGATCCTTTGATCATAGAATTTTCATCAAGCATTTACATGCCTTAATGACGTCGGATTGAGTGATATTGGGCTCATTGGATTCGTCTCATCGAGCCACTCGATTTGACTATAAGCATGTCATGTTTGAATAATAATTTGTCATCCAATTAATGCTTTTAATATTTCAAATAAGCTTTTATCCTTTCTTTCGAGCCCATTTAAATTTGGATTGAACCGATTTTGATCTCATCGGGTTCGACTTATCGAAACGTTCAATTTGATAATAAGTTTGCTGAGATCGATGTTCGGATGATCAGAAAAATTGAATTTTTATTGTTTCCAATTCAAATGTCTCAAGATTGGAGCTAAATCAATGTGATTTTTCATGAAGTGTCATCATTATCATTATTATTTTAAAGTTGTAAAAAAAATATAACAATTTTGCTAATTTTGTTCAGCATATTAATTAAAAAATGGAATTAAATTGCTTTTAACCACTTCGGCCATGAAAATTTATTGGCACTAATTGTCTAAACCAAATTATTTGACCCACAAGTCACATCGGCCGAATGGAGTAAACGCAGAAGAAAAATTGCTCGAAACGACGACGTCTGAAGGAGAAAAGAAAATGACACAAACGCATAGAAATTCTTCTAAATTGTAAGCCCTACAAATGGGTTGAACATAATATTTTAAAATAAATACAATAAAATGATTAAATTTACTAATAAATTAATTTCTAAATAAAATATTAAGAACAATTGAAATATAATCATAATTTTTAGTACATGATGGATTTTTAAATCTAGTATTTAAAACATAGAGAAGGAGAAAGTAAAGATATTAAAATCAAGATTTAAAATGATTATGCATATAAGCCATCAAGCTTTTTTAAAATTGGACTGAATTGATTGGTTTCGACTATTCCAACCATGGACCGATCATATAGCAAGTCTGGTTCATCTCCAAAATTGCATTTTTCATCGAACCCAACGAATCAATCGAAAGTATCAATTCCACTGGCAAACTAGTTTCGATTCATTTGAATCGGTCAGTTCAATTGTTGAACTATTTAAACAACAACATCAAGATTTTATCCCACTACGTGAGGTCGATTATATGAAATTTTTTTTTTTTTCATTGTGTCCGGTTAAGAGTCAAATTCTTATTTAGATCTAATTAAAAAATAATAATTTCTAATATTTTCTAACGAAATCCTTTTAGATCTACGTTTTCTTAACATAGGCTAAATCTAGTACACCAACTCTCCTAATCGATTGATTGGAAGGCCGTTGTTTTATGTGACCAAATCATCTAAGACGACTCTCTCTAATCTCATCTGCCATTGGAACTACTCCAACCTTTTTCACGTATATGCTCATTTCGTATCCCGTCTCTAAGATTAAACCCACTCATCCGCTTAAGCATCCTCATCTCTGCAACACTCAACTTAATTATACTTAACCAACATTCTGCGCCGTTAAACATTGCAGGTCTAACCACCATCTTATAGAGTTTTTCCTTAAGTTTGAGTGGTACAATTCTATCACTCAACAAACTTGATACATTCCTCCACTTCATCCATCGAGCTTGAATTCCACTAATAATATCTTCATCTATTTCACCATCAACAATAGACCCAAGATCGTTTATTTAATATATTTAGGATAAAATATTAAACTTATTAAATTAATTAAAATATTTAACCTTTAATATTTACACAATTAGAACTCGATTATCGAACTTAACAAAACCCAAGACAATGAAGAGGAAATTGCAATAGGATCTTGTTAGGATTAGGTTTTGACCACCACCTCTCTGTTTCCCTTTCAAGATAGAGCTTTAACAAACCAAAAAGAGATGAAGAAGTCATAATGAGTTTTCATCACGAAGGATAGCCGGATCCGTGATTCGCCGCTTTCGCTATCTCGTCTTTTAATTTTCAACCACTCTCATTTTTTACTCCTAAAACTCTCAATTCCTTGCCGATCGAAGACATCGGTCTCGAAAACCCACCGATGCCGTCAATTTCACCACCAACAAACTCTCCCTCACCATGGATTGAAAATGAGAGGGTGAAGAAGATGTTGATTTTTTATGTTATTCAAAATTTTGAATATTATGCCGATAAATAATGAAATTTAGATGTAATATATAAATCACTCTATATAAAATATACAGAATGGAAGCAGTTTAATGGTCCGTTAAGAACAAAAATGGGCTTACGGATCTGGGCCAATTTAGGCCTGTCTAAGCCCAACTAGTCGATATGAACGATCCTGGCCCTGTGAGTAGGACTACAAATTTTTTTAATTTATGCTGAGACTAATATTAATCTGAAATTAAATCTTTTTTTTAATTCATCCTAACAAAAATATATATATAAATATATTTTTTATTTCTCAATAAAACTATACAAGAAAAAAAAAAAGCTTATTTATTAAATATCAGGCCTACCTTTACCTCTCAAGCCACATGCAAGCCACAACAAGTTTCCATTGGATGCTAAAAGGCAATAAAAAAAAAAAGCCAGAGAGTAAAATATTTCTTTTTTAGGCAATAATGGAACAAAATTCTATGTGAAATATACAGAATGAAAGCAGTTTGATGGTCCATTAAGAACAAAAATGGGCTTATCTATCTGGGCCAATTTAGGCCTGTCTAAGCCCAACTAGTCTAAATGAACGAGCCTAGCCCTGTGAGTAGGACTACCAATTTTTTTAATTTATGCTGAGACTAATATTAATCTGAAATTAAATCTATTTTTTTTTAATTCATCCTAACAAAAAATATATATAAATATATTTTTTATTTCTCAATAAAACTATACAAGAAAAAAAAAGCTTATTTATTAAATATCAGGCCTACCTTTACCTCTCAAGCCACATGCAAGCCACAACAAGTTTCCATTGGATGCTAAAAGGCAATAAAAAAAAAAAGCCAGAGAGTAAAATATTTCTTTTTTAGGCAATAATGGAACAAAATTGCAAAAACACACCTAAGTAAAAGAAAATTAAATATTTAGCCCCAACCAGAGTATAGTTCAACACCACCCATGTGATGGTTGCTCAGACTTAAAGATATCAGTGGGCTCCCCCAACAGCTATCATTATTTCCACTACAGCCAACTACACCACTTTCAAACAAACATCAACATCATCATGTCATTATCATCATCATCATCATCCTTCATGCGTTTACCATATTAATGAAATGAATCTACATAGGGTTGGATCACCAACACAATACACTTATGAAAATATTCATCATATCATGAACATCTGTGCCAACCAGAATGCGTCATGTTAGCAGTACTAAACCGCAATACCGAGTATAGGGTGATATGATGCATTATGGTTGATCTCCGGATGGAGTTCAGCATCCGCACATAATAATTAACCCTCCCTTGGTAGGGATTATTACATGCGATTTCCGGATGCAACCGTCTCTAGACTCTATTGTGTACAAGCCACATGGTTTGTACACAACACCCTGTGTAACTTGTACATAAGGTGTATATAATACGTGTTTGTACTCTGCAGGTAATAATTTCTCCTCCCTTGCCACTCTCTCTCGCTCTCCCTCTCTCTCTCTATATATATTTTTCAACAATTAGGGACCCTAAACACTACTTTATTTTTGAGACATTCAAACATACCTGTCAACAAACACTTATTGTAATGATGCAACATAAAATGCTAAAGATAAGAAGATAAGAACAACACTTCAAACACCATAAAGCTGGTCCACAAACATTGCCATAATAATTTACAGAGCAGATAAGCAAGAAGCATAGCTTCAATACACCACAGAAAGGAGAGAAGGAGACAAATAAGAGAAAAAAAGGCTCACATGGCAGAAATGGATAGAAGTTGCAGCTTCATATGAAGAATCAACGCCTGCTCTTGAATGGAATCGCTCTTATGACAACCTGGTGATATATAGAAGCAAGTGCAGCTCCGATGAATGGTCCAACCCAGAAGATCCACTGAGGTTAAAAACATACTAAGATGATGAGTAGAGCTTCTCAATTCAGTAGAATTCTAAGGCTTTGTTTACGACAGCTTTTTTACAGTTTTTTAAAGATGCTTTCTAGTACATAAACATTAACTTTTATACTAAAAAGCTATTTTAAAAAACATTAAGAAAGTCATCCCAAACGAAGCCTAGGAGGGGTTAGTGGTAAGAGTGAAGTTAACCTGATCATCCCAAGCATGGGATCTGTTGTAGATTATAGCAGCTCCAAGGCTTCTGGCTGGGTTGATTCCAGTTCCTGTTATTGGAATTGTGGCCAAGTGAACAAGGAAGACAGCAAATCCAATTGGAAGTGGTGCAAGGATCTGCAAATAGAGTAATATGTTATACCTTCATGTATTCGCTAATATGAATTCAGAAATCACAGAGGAAGATTACTCACAGGGACATGAGAGTCTCTGGCATTCCTCTTAGCATCAGTGGCAGACAAGACAGTGTAGACGAGAACAAAGGTGCCAACTATCTCGGCGCCGAGGCCGTCGCCCTTACTGTACCCTGGGCTCACAGTGTTTGTCCCGCCATTGTTTGCCATGTAGATGCCCTTCTTGAAGCCCTTAACCACACCAGCACCACAAATGGCGCCGAGGCATTGCATCACCATGTAGTAAAGAGCTCTAGTGAGGGAGAGCTTCCGAGCCAGGAAGAGCCCGAAAGTCACTGCTGGGTTGATGTGTCCTCCTGCTCACACCAGAGATAGTTGACATCAACAACAATAACCAGAGATGAAAATTCAAATTTTCTGACAAATTCCCTTTTTTTTTTCTTGGTTCAACGGAAAACAATCAAACTACTTTGTTAGTAGTATTTGCTTAATGGCATCTCCAACCGAAAATCTCATTTTTCACTCTAAAATACATTGAAACTAAAAAATGCAGTGATTCATCTCCTATTGAACTCCATTTTGCGCGCTTTTGCGAAGGTAATCGTCTTTCTCCCCTTTCGCTCTTCTTCGGCAAATCCGATTGAGATAGAAAAATCGCTTAGGTGAACAGTGCAACGTCAATATTGGCGTCACACTGTTCACCCGCAAGCAAATAGCGGAAGACTTGGCGTTCGGCTGGAGCGACCAAACGACGTCATAGGAATGTTTGGTGTTCGGTTGGGGATGCCCTAACAATAAACATTTTGAACAGTCTAAGAATATCTTATGATGATATAGTTGCTGCTTCAGTGCTTCCTTAAATATGTTGATTAATATGTCTCTGATAACAATCTAATACAGCTTCTTAATAGCTAGATAGCTTCAAATAGTATCAAGAACAAGAAAATTCAGAAAACTTCTGAGAATAATCAGATCTAGTTGATAATATTCTACCCCAAAGAACTAGAATTAAAAATAAAAAATAAACAATAGGTCTACAAAAATGTCTAAACAGGACTAATAGGCATTATTTGAAGAATGATTGGACATAATAAAAAATATATATTTATAGCTAAACTCTAGGAAGTTAAATCAATTCATCCAATTTTGGGGTAAAAGAATCAGAGACTGCTTATAATAGAGCAAAGGATGGGGAATTTCTTCTAAATTTGAAAAAAAAAATATTTTAAAATATTAAATATATTTTGTTTCATATCAAAATTTAACAAAATAAAATAAAAAACAGAAGTAATCACATATGGCTCCAAAGTTCAGCCGTTTGGTTGGTAAAAAATTAAGTTGACAAAAAGATTTTTGTTTTTGGATTTTTACAGAGCCAGCTTGAGCATGTAGGAGGAGAGCTTGGCTTATCCTGATTTTTCCCCTGAGTGAAGAAAAGCTGGGCATAGCTTAAATCAGCTTAAAAAACGACTGATTTCTGAGCTTGGAAGGACTATTAAGAAAAAAACATAAACAAACCTAAACGGATAAATAAGCTTGAACAAAACCATCATCTTTGATACACAGAGAGGCCGAAAAAAAAATCCGTTAAGGTGGAAGAAGAACAGTAAACCATAGCTTAAAAGCAAGAAAAAGAAGAAGAAAACAGAGAGCATATAGCTCCAAATCTACAGAGGAAACTAAGGTGGATATATAACCCAACAAAAACCATAAGAGTTTACAAACTTCAAAACAAAAGGAAAAACCTATAACGCTTTGGATCTCATAAAAAAAGCCCATGACCTTCAAACTAAGAAAAGAAAAGCTAAAAACTCCCACTAAAAAAAAAGAACAGAGAAGTGCAGAAAGAAGTTCTTTCACCTGAAATCCCCGCAGTACAGTAAACCAAAGCAAAGATCATTCCACCAAAAGCCCAAGCGATCCCTTGAATCCCCACTGTTTTACACCTATTGTTCGAGCTGACCACTCCCATCACAGTCAGTATAGTGATATACAGAAAGAGGAAAGTGGCCACGAACTCTGCTATTCCAGCTCTGTAGAAGGACCAAGACCTAAGCTCCCCGGGCTCGTATAAAGGCGCCGCCGGCGGTTCCTTGTAGTCCTTCTCCTCCGACTGCGCTGCCGTTCCTATTGGTTGCCTTTCAGGGAACTTGTTCGCTCCCAAGCTAACGTCTTCCTCCTTCCCCTGCATCTTTCCTTCCCTGTTTCAGTGTTTCTCTCCGAAATCTGCAAGAGCAAAGGCGAGTGTGGGGGAAAGAAGAGAGCTTTACGGGTGAAGAGTAGAGTAGCGGCCAGGGGATAGGGTGTTTTTTATAGAACAGGTGGGGAAAACCGGAAAAGAATGGCGTAATTAGAGGTGAAGATAATGGCTTTTTTAAGCTTTTTGTTGGTTGATGATGTCTGATTAAGTTTATAATTACAAGTGTGTCGGAGATGGTTCTGGAAAGGCGAGATATTGAGGACTGGAGATTTTTCATTTTATTCTTTTCTGGGCTGTGAGCCATCTAAGTTATTTTCCTTTTTATTTATTTCTTTCAGTTAAGATGCTCAAAATAAGATTTTTATTTTTATTTTTACAGGTATATATATATATATATTATTTTTTTCATATACTTCATAGAACACAACTACAGGCAAAGAATCATGTTATATGCATCACCGAAAATTGCCTCCTTTAGGCATTTCCAAGCTGAAATTTTTCAAAATTAGATTATGGACCATTTGAACTCCAAATTCAACAAATTTAATGTCTTGAAGAGACGAACCTAACGACGCCAAAATCAGTCCAATACGAGCACAAATGGGTCCAAATCGGGGGCCCGAAGCTTATTTGAAAGGTTCAAAGCCTAAATTGGATGACTCAAATGATACTCAAATATAATATGCTTACAGTTGAATCAAGCAGCTTAACGAGACAAATCTGAAGAGTCTAAGATCAATTAATTTTGACATGATTTGGGCACACAAATAATTTGTAAACGCTTTATGATCAAGGGGATCAATATGGGCTGTCCGATGGAGCACTCATGTGATGCCACAAAATCTAAATTTGAAAAATATTTATTATTCTTTAAATAAATAATAATCATAGTTATTTAATATCATCTATCGGTGATAAATGACAAAGTAGATTATATAATATAAAAAATCAAAGTAGAAATCTATATTCATTCCCAAAAGCATATACAATAGTCAAGAATTATATAATTTAATCAAATTTTTTAATATAAAATTAATATAAATCATATTGGGATTTAAAAATTATAGAAAAATATCCATAAAATAAATCATTTTATTTTAAAAATATCGATAAAATTGTTTTGCAAAATGTATACATGACGATCCCGAAATTCTCACTTATACTGACATATACCAATTTTTTAAGAATTTTCATAGGTGCACAATAATTACGAAAAAAATTTATGTAAGTAAAATACTACAATCAAAATATTATGACGAAGACGATTTGCTATTTGGAATTATAATGACTTCAGAAAAAATTGACAAAGTCAATACGGGCTATTACAACTCCAAACTGGTCTAGATTTTCTCCATAGTTATTAGGCATGCCACTCTAAAAATATATAAAAAGACCCCACTCTCTACATGAAAGGGGACTTTTGTTTGACATCTCAAACTCTTAACTATTGACATATTGTCCGCTTTGGCCTAAGAGCCTCACAATTTTTATTCTGTTAGTGTAACTTCCTAGTAGGTCACCAATCTTAGAATTTTTCTGGGATAAGCACACTTAACTGTGGAGGCAAGCTTAATTGTAGAGTTTCTTAACTGAAATTCTAACCATTACACCAAAAGGCGTCTCAATGTTTAAGAGTTTAGTTTTTTTACTTGATGGGTTTCACAATCTCTCCCTCTTAAGTAACTAATATTCTTGTTAGTATTTTTATCTCATAATCATCGACCAGGTGGATAAGATTCTAGAGGTGGCACCTACGAATTTAAGTGGTGGCTCCCATCATATAACACTTTGTCCCTTACAAGGTTCAAGTGATGGCTACCATAGTGTAGCACTTTGTCTTATATGACATTTATTTTTCATTTTTTGACTGGTGTGTTGCTCTGATACCAATTATAATAGCTCAAACTCTCAACTATCGAGATATTATTCGCTTTGGCTAAGAGTCTCATGGTTTTATCCTATTGGTGTAACTTTTCAGTAGATCACTCATCCCAGAATTGCTCTGAGATGAGCATGCTTAACTACGGAGTTTCTTAAATAAAATTTCAATCATTACACAAAAAGATGCCTCAATATTTAAGAGTTTAGTTTCTTTTTCTTAAAGGGTTCACATTTTGCTTCAAATTGGAGAGAGCTATGAGGCATCAAGAGCTCCAGTGCCATCGTTGTCGAACCTTTGTTGATCGTTATCGGACCACCGCCCGCCCACTAGCCGCCGTCGGACTTCCACAAGGCAGCTTATTGCCACTGAACTTCCACCCAACTGCCGATCGCCACAGAACTTCCGCACGACCATAGAGTAAACTACAAGCAAATTAAAAATATTCATGTTAAGTGCACCAGCCTTAATGTCGGGGACAAATTAAAGCTTGAGCATAATTTTACATGTAATTCATCCTAATCTATATTTTGGGAAGGGTCACTTAAGTGGAGGCAGCTTGAAGTTTGGGAAGAACTCTCAAAAAGAGATTTTTAAGAAGAGATTATTCCAAAATTTACTAAATTCAACAAGAAAATGTTGACTAGGAATATAATAAAATGTGGACAAGAAAATAGCTCTATAAGATTTTGTTTGGGATGGTTTTTTTATTATTTTTTAAAGTAAATTTTTATGTACAATTTTTATTTTTTAAATGAAAAACTATTTTTAACAACAGCAACATCAAGCCTTTCTCCCACTACGTGGGGTCGGCTATATGAATTCTTTTTCTCCATTGTGTCATATTAAAGGTCAAATTCTCATTAAAATCTAATAAAGAAAGGTCATTCATAATATTTTTCTAACCAAGTCTTTCTAGGTCTGCCTCTACCTTTCTTAACATAAGTCAAATCTAATACATCTACTCTCCTAACCGGGTAATTGGAAGGCCACCGTTTTATGTGACCAAACCATCTAAGGCGACTCTCTCTAATCTTATCTTCTACTGGAGCTACTCCAACCTTTTCAAGTATATGCTCATTTCGTATCCTATCTCTAAGGGTAAAGCCACTCATCCACCTGAGCATCCTCATCTCTGCCACACTTAACTTAGAATTATACTTCTCTTTTAATGGCCAACATTCAGTACCATAAAGCATTGCAGGCCTCACTGCCATCTCATAGAATTTTCCCTTAAGTTTAAGGGGTAATTTTCTATCACACAACAAGCCCGATGCATTCCTCAACTTCAACCGTCCAACTTGAATTCTGCTGATAATATCCCAATCTATTTCACCATCACTATGAACAATAGATCCAATATATCTAAAATGTGTACTCTTATTAATGACTTGATCGCTCAAAATCACAATCCCCTCACTTGGTCTATTACTACTAAAATTACACTCCATATATTCCATTTTAGATCTACTCAAGCGAAAACCTTTAGTCTTTAATGTTGACCTCCATAATTTAAATTTACTTTCAACTATCTCTAGTCTTATCAATAAGAAGAATATCATCAGCAAAAAGCATACACCAAGATACATCCTCTTGCAAATATCTAGTGAGAACATACATGACTAAAGCAAAAAGATATGGGCTTAAGGCTGATCCTTGATGTAACCCAACCGAAATTGGGAAATACTTGGTCAAACCACCTTGTGTTTGAACACAAGTAATAGCTCTTGCATACATATCTTTAATGATTTGAATTTAAACATTATTAACTCTTTTTTTTTTCAAGAACTCTCCATAGCACTTCTCTTGGAACTTTATCATATAATTTTTCTAAGTCAATTGAGAGAAAACAAGAAAAGCAGGAAGAAGAAAGGACGGAAGACGGAGAGAGCCGGAATGGAGGCAGAGAAAGAAAATAGAATCTATTATTATCAAACAAAACTGATACAGAGAAGAACTTAATATAGAATGAAATAAAGGTAAAGCGGTAAATACAGGTAAAGATAGCGAGGGTATTGTTTTATATGCTAATAGCCTCCCTCAAATTAAGCATTCGGTGCCCGAATGTTTAATTTGTTCCGTAATTCTATGAACCGAGCGATTGAGAAGGGCTTCGTTAGAATGTCAGCTATTTGATCTTTGGAGGAGATGTGCTCGAGTTTGATGTTGCCGGAACCAAATTGCTGGCGAATGAAGTGGTAGTCGATCTCGATATGCTTTGTTCTAGCATGAAAAATCGGGTTTTTGGCAATGGCCATAGCTGACGTGTTATCGCAATGAATAATGGTCGGAGCGGGAGATTGAGTTCGTTGGCAAGACGACGAAGCCATATCACGTCTGAAGCAACAGCAGAGAGGGGTCTGTACTCGGCTTCGGTGGAGGATTTAGCCACGGTCGCCTGCTTTTTCACCGTCCACGAAATAAGGTTGGGACCAAGAAAGGTGCAAAAGCCTGAAACCGATTTCCTGTCAGTAGTGTCTGAAGCCTAGTCCGCGTCTGAATATGATCGCAGATCCAGTGAGCCGACTTCAATAGGTAGTCCGAATGACAGTGTGCCTTTGATGTAGCAGAGGAGGTGTTTGAGTGCTTTGAAGTCTTGTTCGGTTGGAGACTGCATGTGTTGACAAACCCGGTTTGTTGCGAAGGCGATATCAGGCCTAGTGATGGAGAGGTACTGAAGTGATCCAGCGAGGCGGCGGTAGAGAGATGGATCCGGAAATGGGTGGCGATTTGGTTCTGTCTATTTTGTGGATGGCGAGACCGGGGTAGGAGTGGCTTTGCAATCCTTGTAGCCTGCATCGTTAAGGAGTTTAGTAGCATAATGTTCTTGAGATAAAAAATAGCCATATTTGGAACATGTCACCTGAATTCCGAGGAAGAGCGAAATGTTGCCAAGTTGCTTGAGGGAAAATTGAGTTTGCAGTTGTTTGAGGAGTAATCGAATGGCGGTGTCGTCGTTGCCTTTCACCAAGAAGTTATCGACGTAAATAAGAATATACATTTGAATATTGTTTTTGTGTAAAATTAGAAGCGAGGGATCGGAACGACTGAACCCGAAGCCTTGTTGTTGGAGAAAGCTAGTTAGTTTTTGAAACCATTGTCGCGGTGCTTGTTTTAATCCGTAGAGGGATTTTTGAAGCTTGCACACCGTGTGTGGTTGATCGTGATCGGTGAAGCCGGGTGGTTGGCGCATGTAGATGTCATCGGGTAGATCTCTGTGTAGGAAGGCGTTGGATACGTCGAGTTGGTACATAGGCCATTGACGGATGAGGGAGGCAGCGAGTCCATGGGATCTTAGTTTTCCTAGATGGCTCTGATAACATGAGAGAAAACAAGAAAAGCAGGAAGAAGAAAGGACGAAAGACGGAGAGAGCCGGAATGGAGGCAGAGAAAGAAAATAGAATCTATTATTATCAAACAAAACTGATACAGAGAAGGACTTAATATAGAATGAAATAAAGGTAAAGCGGTAAATGCAGGTAAAGATAGCGAGGGTATTGTTTTATATGCTAATATCAATAAATATCATATATATCCTCCTTATTTTCTCTATATTTCTCTTTCAAACCTCTTAATATAAAAAAAAAAAAACCTCTTAATATAAAAAAACTATGATTGAGAATTATTTTTAGCCGTCTCAAATTCAATAGTTTTAAGCACGCTACTGTCCGCAGGAGTTGGCCCTTCTTACACAGCCTACTAACCGTTAAATCACTGGATGAAAGACACGTCGAAAATAATAAAAAAAAAAACTCCATATTTCAACGGTCGGCCGGACGTGGATGACGTTGCGGCTGATCATCAATTGGAAGCACGTGGCATTAAATGGGATTAAAATCCCATAATTCTTCAAAGAAACTCTACATTAATTTTGTAAAGTAATTTGAATATTATATGATAGAATAAGAGAGTTTAATATCTTAATATTATATTAAGAAAAAATAGTTACCAGAGAGATTATATTTTTTTCATAAAAATTTCATAAAAGAAAAAAAATTATAAATATTTACTAAGATGAGATGATTCCATTAGTATTTCTCATAGGTTACATAAGATGATCTTTTTCTATGATTGAGAAATATATTGGTACAATATATTAGATATAAAATATTAAAAATGAATTAAATAGTGGAAATTACAATATCTCTATGCCATGATTTGTATTTAAGAGATCATTTATTTTTGTTTAATCTTTCTCCTTTCAGGAGGGTAGATTGTGGTTGCGCAACGATGAACAAAAAAAATTTGAGGTCTGGGTATAGTGGTCGTATGTAGAACTATAGTTGCGCAATGAAAGTTTAAGGATTGTAAGTACGACAACTAGGATAAGAAGATTATAATTGAGTGGCGATCATGCAATAGTAACGATTGAGTAGTGCTATGACGACAACTATTAGGTAGTGATGGTCAAAATGTGATGGCTCGATAGACTCAGATGGGGGTGGTCCAATGGCGACAATCTGGTAGTGGTCTAACATTGGCTATCAGGTGATACTCTGACAATGGTAGTCCAACAACAGTTCAACAATAGTAGTATATTTTGAAAAGTGGGATGCCTCATAATTATAGTTCGTATATGTAATACCCGATAAGATGACTCGTATTAATTTCATCGGTGGTTATTCTTTCAGCATTCAAGTGCTTTGATAATGTCAAAATTAAGCAAATTTGGACTCATTGGATTCATCTCATCAAGATGATTGATACAAAGTTTTGAGATCGATTCGCCCTCCAATCGTTGACCGAAACTTTCTAATTATGCTTCAAGTCCTCGGTTTGGGCTCAATTGTAGTCAAATTGGAGTTATTCTTAGTATAAACATGCTTGTCTCATTAAAATGTTTAGTTTGACTTTTAAGTTTGCCTAAACCAAAATGTATGTATTTTTAAAAATAATAATAAAAAAAAGAATTATTCCTAAATTATTTCCTTTTTCCGTATACATCTGATTGTAAGTATACAAAATCTTGAATCTTAAACAAGACAATCGGATATTCATTATCTTTTTTGAGAAATATTGATTAAATTCCTATAAACAAAGGATTTTTTTTTCTTTTGGGGAAATTTATATTAAATTATTATAATCAATTTTAATCGTGATAAAATTTAAAATAAATATTATTCAACAACAAAAATAATTATAACATATTCATCTGACCATCTCAAATAAAAATTTTTTTCTTGCACTTGTTAATAAATCTTTTTTGTTATAATGAAATTATAAGATATAGAATTCAGCTTGTTTTAATATTGTTGATGATAAATACTAAATTCAAAATAAATTCAATGATTTATAAGCTCATCCCCAAAAAATTCTTTGATTTTTCCCCTCACTCAATTTGGATCTCAAAGAAGAGAGATCTCACTTTCCCATGCTTTGCTTCACCCTTAATTTTACATATCAGAATAGGCTTCAAAGTTCTTAATTTTATATGAAATTAATAAAATTCAAATTTAATTTATAGGAAATTATTTTTTTTTTCATCAATCTCGTTTGCGCTTGCCAGATAACGATCATTGAAAAACCTTTCGCCAGGAGCTTGGATGCTACCATGCCTAAAACTTTCCCCCCTATCTTGAAGAGCTTCGCATGCATCTAATCATGATCTAATTCACTCAGTCAGCCGCTCATTGTTTCTCCCATCATATTTATGTTTGTCAAATGATGGTCATCCTTATCCGCCCTCAAAAGTAACATAGATTATTATGTGCGGACATCGGAGAAAAATGAGTTCACGTCACAAACATCCTGTACATCGGCAAAAAAAGTGACGTGGCATGCTCTCATTAGTCTCCGGATGCCATCCATGATCCGCACAGAATCATTAATCTAAAAATAAAGCTAGTTTCGCCCCGGATGCCTAACACGTGCTTCTAAGGGAAAAAAATGCTAATAATAAAAAAAAAAAGAAAAAAAAATCACTAACATAAAGTGTAATATAGTATATTCATGTCATCTTAACATCAAAAAAATTTAAATGAGTCACTCTTCAACGAAAATCTTTTTAATTGTTTCAAAACTATCAATTAGGTTGCTCTCATATAAACTTTCCAAGACATTATAAAATTATCTTTTGTCTTTAAAAGAGGCCAAATCATAAGGTATTATATTTAAGAGGGATTTAGATATAATAACACAAAAAATTAATTTATTTGTCAAAAAATATATTATTTATTAAACTTATCGTACCCTTACACCGCATGCGCCTATCAGAATACCAAAATCAAAGTAGAACCAAACTGGTAGCGTTTGAAGTTCAATCCTCGATGATGAACGAGAATGTGCAACCCTAAACGACGAAAAAGAAGGCGGAGGATGCAAAATAAACTCATTGGCCATAAAACTGACGATATATAAAGGGTAATCAAATAAATATAAAAATAAAATAGGTAAAAAATATAATACCATTTATTTTTTGATTTTTGATCCTATGAATAGAAATCTCCTTGTGACTTAGCAAAATTACTGTTGACCTAACTCTTACTCTTTGTAAAGTAGAACTTACACCTCAGGCCAACTCTTAATGAGGTAAGCCATCCTCTCACATTCACCTTCTTAGTATTAAGGTGTCTGTTGTTGCTTAACTTGAAATCAAAGGAGGAAATTAAGATTTTGTTTGGGATTGCTTTTCTTACTGTTCATTAAAAAATTTTTTTTTATTAAAGTACTTTTTTTAATAAAAAAATTTTGAAAAAAAAATTATATATTAAAACATTATTTTATAAAGCAGTAAGAAAGATGTCATAAATGAAGCCTGACTCTTAATAATACACACATTTTAAACTATTTGCTTATTATGTTTGAGAACTCATAAGGCAATAATTTATTGATATGTAGAAAGCTATAGATGCGGCGGATTAAGTAAGAGAGAATAGAGAGAAATAAAGAGAGATTGAGTGATTATCTCACCCTCGAAATTAGGAAAAATTATTACGTGTGGTATTCAGATGCGTCACTAGGTTAATTTGGACGTGCAATGTCATGCAATGCACAATCTTGAATTTGAAACTTATTTATATGATATATATTTTAATATATCTTAATGGTTCAAATATCTCAAAAAAATTTTTTTTTTGCCTGATTCGAGCAAAGGCAATCTAATTTTGACATTTTTGAAGTTCCCAAAAATATTCCTAGTGTTTTTACTATATTTTGACACTTCCAAAATCAAAGTATCAACAATTAACTTCAAACAAATTTGAAAATTTTATTTTAAAAATTGTAAATAATTTTTGCTCTATTTGGCATATCAATTTAAAAAAAAATTAGAGAATAAGAGATTGTACTTTGAATTTTTTTTTTTTTTTTTGAAGGGATATCTATATTATTGTTAGTCTTGAAATTTTTCTAGATTATAATTTTGCATGAGAATGTTTTTGAAAAACTTAATATATATTTTTGAATGATGAAAATTTCAAAGTCCAAAAAATATTTGGAAGGGAGGGGAGGAGCATTTATACATCATAAAAAATTAACTTTGAGCACAAATCTCAATGTATAATTAAATTAAGAATTACTAAAACTCTAATTTTACAAAATATTATAGTCAAACTAAACGTTTTACTCTAATTAAATTAAGAATTACTAAAACCCTAAACATAAAAAAAAAAGATCCGATTCGACACAAAATGAGTTCAAATCAAACATTTCAATTATAAGTAGAAACTTCAATAATTGAAAACATTCATAATTAAATTCAAAATCATTTAAACTCTCAACCCAAATGTCTTAAAAAGATAAAGCATTCAACACACTAGGGTGATTTGATCCAAATATCAAATAAGTTCAAATAAGCACTTGAAACATAATTAGAAGCTTCATGACATTAATTAAATGATCAAACGATTTTCAAATTGCACATGCTTATAATCAAATTGAGCATCTCGACTAGGCGAATCCAACAAGGCTAAAATTGTTGAATTTCAATATCATTTAAGCCCTTAAATGCCATAAGAATGACTTATGACTAAGATAATCAATACATGTCATTTGAAAAAGTGTTTTAGATTTTGATTATATTTATGAGTCATGTCATTCTAAATAATCTATAAATAAGCTCACTCTCTAAGAGAAAGCTTGGACATTTAACTTGAGATTCAAAAGAGCTCAAGGCTCAAAGAACCTAGAATTTCCGCCCAAACACCACCGTCAAAGAACTATCATCAAATCACCACCACCCGACTAGCATTGCCAGATCATCTAAATCTGACCACCACCATCTGACACACACCATCAAATAACTGAATGGCTATAATCATAACACATAAGCCAAATATATATTTACAACTATTATCAACCAACTATAATCATATCACAACCGTTTGATTACAATCCCCTAATCATTATTGTCCAGTTACATCAATACTCGTTGAATTCATCATAAAAAAATATTGGCGCACTCAATCACTTATAAAATTAATATGCACAAGGACAACACAAACTCTAACTCCACATATCAACACCAAAATTTATATTTAATTTAATCTCAAATCCTCCTCTTCATAAGAGAATGAGCAAAATAGAAACACTCTTAAAAACTTCTATGTTACAACTCTTCCAGCTTCCAATATGAAGTACATTTTGTACAATTTTTTTTTTTTCAGTGTCATAATAATAATTAAATTCTCATCTAAATCTAATAAACATATTATTTCTAATATTTTCTAAATAAGCCTTTAAATCTACCTTTACTTTTTTAAAATAAACTAATTTAATACATCTACTCTCCTAACCGGATCATTAGACAGGACATTTTGTATCCAAAAAATATAATACAGCTCTATCTAATTTTATCTACCACAATAGCTACTCCAATTTCACATTTATACGTTTTTACTCATTTCACATTCTATCTCTAAGAGTGAAGCTATTCATCCTCTCTCATATCTTATCTATGAATGATTTAAATTCTTGTTTAATGTTAAGACATTAACCTCTCTTATTTTACCGTCGCAAATATTTTAGCACATAACAATGCTTTAACTTATATAAAGACAAAATTAGGATTAATACAAATTATTAAACATTTGCCATGAAAATATATCACTATTGCAGATAAAAGGCAAAATTTTGGGCATGAAGTGGCTTAATATAAATCATCCCTTAAATTAAAACACAACTTGATACAATTGCTACTTTAGGCATTGCAACAACAATGATCAAATTGAGAATATTATAAATAGGAGCATAATATCTAATTTAAATTAGCAATAAGATCATGTGTTTAAAAAAAATTAAAAATAAACAAACCAAATCATTTGACACATTCACCCCAATCAGCCGAATTAAATTTTAAAATTACCGTAGCAATGCGCCAAACATTTTGATGCATTCAATGGAATGCACCAAATCTGTTTGATGCATTCCACTGAATGCATCATTCTGTTTAGCTAATTTGCTTCTTTTTTATATTAAAATAAATAAATAAATAAACCTTGAATCAATGGAGAAATTCTCTTCACTTCAATAAAAAAACATGCCCAAACTCAAACCGACCGCCAAAACAAATGATCATTTCAACTACTGCTTTCATTAGTTCAGTATATCATGAAACCTTTGAAAATTTTCATCTTTGAGGAAGAGAAGAAGAAGAACAAAGGACGCCAAAATAAGAGAG
The DNA here is from genome assembly GCF_001605985.2 of Dendrobium catenatum. NCBI lineage: Eukaryota > Viridiplantae > Streptophyta > Magnoliopsida > Asparagales > Orchidaceae > Dendrobium > Dendrobium catenatum. The sequence goes on from NW_021320182.1 coordinate 305,024, forward strand.
CATCATCAAAACTATAAAACCAAATAAGTAATTATTACAAAAACAAAACAAAAAAACCAAAAAAACTTCCAGATATAAAGAGGTGCCCTGTGCCCTATAAAGACAAGACTAGTGTGTGCTGAACACCAAAGAATTCTATGAAGAGCGAGAAAGAAATAAAAAAGGAAAAAACTTCAAAAAAAAAAAACAGAAAACCGAACCTCCGCTTATAAGATTGGTGATTTGAAACTGCACAAAGTTTTTCACGACAAACTTTGAAGTCCTCTGCAGCCTAACTCTTCTGCTTGGGCACGTACTTCAACCTGGAGGTTTTTTCTGCCTTCGGTCTGAATTTGAAATGCAAAGAACCGTTCAATGCAGGATCAATGGCAGCAACACCGGCCACTGCCAGCCGGTTCTCGACACGCCCAAGGATGTGTCGTCCATGAAAATCAGATGATTGTGAGGGTATATTTACAAAGTTGCCTTCAATATGATTAGGGTTTCCTGAAGCTTCAGTGTCCGGGGAAGAAATGATCAACACCTCATCTCCGGCAATGGCCTCCTTCCACCCTGCATCATTGCAATCACCAGTAAGATCTATCTTTCTTTGAATACATCAAGAGAAATAGGGAAAACATCAATAGATGCCAATAGGGGTGTAAACGAGTCGAGTTTAGACCCTTATCGAGCTCGTCTCACTGTAAACGAGCTCGAGCCTGCTTGTGAGCCATAAGCAGGAATTTTTTAATTTAGGCAAAATTTTTAAAACTTAAGCGGGATTTTTAAAACTTAGCCAAAGTTTAGAAAAAAAAAAAATGAAATATTTAACATTTAAATAAAACTTATAGGTATTTTTTTTTTAATATTTAAATTTCATAAATAAAATAAATTTATTTTAAAAATATTAATATTTATTCGAACCGGCTCGCGAGCTCACGAGCCGAGCTGGCTCGAGCTCGAACTCACTAAACGAGCTCGACTCGTGAGCTCGATAAACTCGGCACGCGAGCCCCTAGATGCCAAATCTTAGAAAAAGCAAGCAGGTTTATAGAATGCAACTTACTCTGGACAAGGAAAGCCTTTGCTGCTTCGGTTGAGAACATGATAGATCCTCTACACCTCTCAAAATCAGAAACTAGTCCTTCAAAAGCCAGACAGCTTCCCCCTGGTAGAAGCCGTTCAGCATCTTTGGCAGCAGGAACGCCTTGTTTTACATCATCATGATCATTTTGAACTAAATTTCCATTGCCATGGCGGCTCACTGGTTTCCACAGCTTTACCGGCGTCTTACCGAGACTGCTCAGACTTGAATCGGGCTTGACCAGCTTCTCCTGTCTTTGGGGTTCCATGATAGTACAGTGATGTTGAAGTTCATCATCTCCAAGTGAAACATTGATTGAACCAATAAGGACTTGGACTTCACTTCTGTCAGATACAGAAGGTTGATTAGTAAGTTCTCTGTCAGCTTCTTCACCATATTTTCCATCCTCATCATTGTCAGGCCTGGATTTTATGGTCCAAACCTTATTGCCATTTGGTCGGTTAATAACCTTAGAGTCCCTGGAGTTATTTTGCCGCATGTTAACTAAGGGCCTTGCTGTGGAAACCTGGCCTGCTTGGAAACCACTAGGATTATTTTGAGTTAGCCTTGATTGAACCTGCCGCAAGTGATTCGACTGCATATGACCCGTTCCTCGAGTTTGGTGGACTACATCCCGCCCTGGATCATCGGCACGAGAAGCTAAATTTGGGCTCTTCCCACGATCGCTCAAGTTTTGATGGTCATTCTGTGCATTGTGGCTTATGTTCTTCCCAGCATTTCCATCATCTTCAGTAGCTGAAGATTCTGCAAAATCCACCTGATGTTCTTGAATGTGTGACGCTTCTGAAGTGCAGTCCTCAGATGAATCCCTTGTACTGGAAGAAGCCTCCGTGGATCCCATGAAGTCAGGCGGAGAGTCAGGTGAAGGGCCCTTAAAATCATTTTTCTCACCATTGGAAGCTTCGTTCTGTTTTTGTTCCTTCTGCCTCAACTTTTTCAACCGTTTCCTTTCCAGAAGTTCGGCTTTTCTGCCAAACAGAAAACCCATAAAGAGACAATTTTAATACTTGACAAAGTTTAGCCTTAAAAAACACAATGACTATGAATTCATTATGCAGATATAAGTCAATTTTTTCTGATAATATGAGCAACTAAGCTGACTAATTAGTTACTTAGATATCCTCAGGGAAGTACCATCAGTAGTCAACAACAAAAAGCAAAATTGTCTCGTGATAATTTCAAAAGATATCTCGTGCTTATCCATCAACCCTACTACTATGTTGATGCTGCTTCACGTTACTTCAATGCCTAGATAGAAATGTATTCATTTATTTAAGGTTTCACATGTAAGCGGTTACAGCATTTCTACATGATTTTGTAGGGACAATTTTGTTTTGGGTAAATCCAGGGAGCAACAATGATTAGGGATTTCTGGTCATTATAAAAAGGATATCTCTAATATAATGTACAAAGTCTTTACTTAATAAAATTTATAATTTCACTTAAACTTGAGTGTTTGTTGGATGCTGAATTTTTCAGGAGCAATGCTATTGTTGAATGTCAATTTCTAGAGGAAGAAATTTCCTCAATGGGATGCGAGAACTAGACTTTTATTCTGTTGATTTCCTTGTTATCTTTCTCCTTAATTTGTGATTGGTTTTCTAATTGCACACCTACAGTCATATTGTCATCTACATTGTTAATAATATCATATTCATGAAAAATCAAATATAGTTGGATTGCCTATCACTTGATGATATATGTGGTAAAAGAAGAATATTATTCATTTTTTTAACTCAAACCGGCTTGCATATATATTAACCATGCTGGAACTCATTTTAAGTATAAGCTCAACATGAAGTGTGTTAGCAATAGCATATTACTGGAAAATTCTATTTATAGTCTATGGATTATGTTTATTCCATTACTATTCTAAACATTGTATTTGACTCTCCCTATTATATAAGGGATCCTACTCAATAAAAAATTAAATTAAATATTCCAACATATTTAACTACATGAATTCACTGAATGCCTTGCATGCTTGAAATACGACCAAAAGAAAGTCTAAACCTGAATTTTAAATATTTACTTCAAATTTTGAGCTAGGTCTGTGTGAGTGAGAACTAATCTATCTTCGTTCAATTTTTAAACTTTGGGCAGAATTTACATCCTACTATAAATCAGAGGCATAATATATAACACACCACTCTAAAATAGATCAACATCCTAAAGTACCCAGATGAAAGCTTGCACTTCAATGTCATGATAACACAAGCATAGCACTAAACAAATATAGCAATAATAAAAAAAGAAAATCGTACATCGTTAAAATTTCTCAAAGTTCAGGTGAGAAAGCATTATGCATCATGCCCTGATGAATCAATAAATATACAAAAAATGCAGGACATACATGATTCCCATCCATATAATGCCATATCCCTGCGTTCATGCAAATAAAAGACTGTTTCCCAATAAAAACATAATAGGCCATAGGGTGGAAACCACACAAGAATATGGCAACATTTCATCTCTGCAAAACCCAAGAATAATCAAATATGGTCTAACGACCTAATTAGTTTAGTCGTTACAAAGGTGGGAAATGATTTCCTTATACATACATTAAGGACGCACTATGATTGAATCCAAAAAATAAATGATTTACTGCTTAATATAATGGCAGACTTAATAAATCCATAGTATGAATCCAAATTAATAGATTGAAAGGATGAGTTCAGCATTCAAACAAACAATAATAATCTATATCAACATTGGATATGAGTGAAATTTGTCAAAATGTCAAGCTATAATAAGTCATTGATGAGCAATTCACATCACCATATAACGAGCGGGCATACATTTTGACAGGTTGGAGGGGCTGAAGGATTAGTTTGTTGATGGCCCATATAACGAGCGGACATACATTTTGCGTTTAGACAACCTAGTTATTGAAATTAAAGATGCAACAAGTAACTCAGATAAGGCTAATAATGATGATGATGTCATAACCTACAAGATATTAATCAACTTAAGCTTTGTTTGAGATGACTTTCTTATTATTTTATAAAGCTATTTTTTAGTACAAAAATTTCTTGAAAGCAGACAAAAATAAAAGTCTAAAGCTGTCCCAAACGATCAGGTTGTCTTGTAATAACAGATATTACCAAGCCAGTAACAAAAAGTTGAAACTAAACCACCATAACAAAGTGACCAGGTATTGAATGTGCCACTCAACACAGGCCAAACTTTCAAATCTTTAAATAAGCAGGCTATCATATTTTACAAATGCCTAACCTGATAAACCTTGATTTCTAACTCCTTGAAAAGGCCTTATGAAGCATGAAATAGATATAGAGCAAGACATATTAAACAATACAACCAGATCATATATATTGAGTTTATGTACATATCAACATAAAAACTTAAAAAATAATAACAAAGTAGAAATAATTTTAAATATGTTGCCATTCATAAACTATGACCTAACTAGGAATTAGATTCCAGAAAGGTTCAATGATTAAAACTGTGAGAACAGAGTCAAAGAATTCATTGACAAGCTCTATGTACAATTAATTGAAATTTCCTCTTTTCTACCGGGCATATCAGAAAAATCATCACGGTACCTTCTATGGGCGGCTTCTTCTTCATCCACAAGCAACTTTTGGCATCTTAAAGCTTCTGCATCCTTGTCAACGAGCCAGGCCTTAACCTATCAATTGCATCAGTACAATTACATGCTGCAGCTTCAGAAATTTTTTATTATTAGGATGGATGTAATAGGCAAACATGAATAACCTACCAGTTCAATTTCAATTAGAAAACTAGTGCAAGCTACTATATTTTTAATTTCCAAAGCCTTCTTCACAACTTCTCCATCAAAGACATACTTCTGCAATGACAAAGCAGTCCCAGCACATAAGAAAGTCTTCTCACTTGCTTCATCAAGCACACTGAATAATTCTTGTGATGACATAGGAAGCATGGAAGGGCTTGCTTGGACAATTTCCTAATCAGCAAAAAGTACTTCAGCGTCATCACATAAGTAAAAATAAAAAAAGGATAGCGGAGCCATGCAAAAGGGCATCTTCTTACCAAAAGTGTCAAACCAGCTTTGATGTACCCCTGTGGAAGGGAAGACAACACCCCTGCTCTACGAAAAGATGTAGATAATGCCTTGGTGACAGAAGAGCCAGTGACTTCCTGAAATTTTACAAGTCAAGACATCATCCGGATAAAAGAATGCAAAGGACTAAATTAATCATATACCTAAGATTATCTTCAGCACAAAACATATCAATAAAATAATAAAATAAAATGAAGGATCATGGAACTCATAAGTCAACCAATCTTAATAGGGATTATTGAGTGAATGGCTTAAAGGTTCTAACTATTTAATCGATCCTTTTATGACCCTTAGATTGCAATTTGGATGCCAACTCTTCATATTATAGATGTCAGCTCCTCTTGGGGATTATTTTTTTCATTTTTTAAAAATTACTCTGGTTTATTTTCATTATAGCCTTTTGAAGAAATCTACAAATACGTCAACACCCTGAATAGAATCAAGCAATAAAATTCAAAGTAATTTCTCTACCTTCCTACATCGTGTCAAAGCGAGGCTAGGGTTTCCATCTTTCAAATTTTGTTCTGTTCTTCTTTCTTATTTCTTATGGATGTTTTTCCTTCTCTTCATCATGGTTGATTTCATTGCATATTTCAGAAACTCATTATAGGCAATACGATTGGGCAAGCTAAAGAAATTGATGGGCTATATCTTCTTGAAGACGGGAACCACTCATCACGCTCTTTCATTATCACCTTTAATATATAAACCATTAGAAAACATTATTATAAGCTAGGGCATACCTTTTTCAAAAGCCTATAGCGTATTTTTCATTCTCTTTTTTAAAATGTACGCATGAAAGATTTTTATCATAAGACTTGTAAAATTGCCGAGCATCGTGTTGTTTTTCATGAAAGTCATTCTAGATCATCTATTCCTTTTTTTACATATTCATTCTGACATTTTGGGACATTTCAAAATCCCCTAATATCTTAGAGCTATAAAATTTTTCACATTCATTGATGAATGCACGTGTATGATTGGATATATCTTATAAAATAAAAATGTGATGTTAATATTATTCACCTTATTAATTTCCATGTTACAAAAATAATTCAAACATCAAGGCATTTCATATTAGCAATGCTCATGAATACTTTAATCACACAAAATTGTCTTTCTTCTTAAAAAAAAAAAGATATAATCCACCAATCCTCATGTCCTAACAGTCCCCAACAAAATAAAGAAGCAAAAATGAAAAATCATCTTTTGAAAGACAATAACTATTCTCTTTTAGAATAAAGTGTGAAAAAGATATCGAGGAAAAGCAATCCAAACTATCATATACTTAATTGATAGATAACCTCAAGAGTGATTGACTTTAATAGCAAATTGTGTGATTGCATTCTTCCCCACAAATAACTCTTTCAAAATTTCTTCTAAAAAATTTTGGGAGCATTGCCCATATCCTCATTTGGAAACTATAGAAAAGTAAACTTAATCCTAATGCTCTCCAATGTCTTTATTGAGTATGCCTTCACTCAAAAAAAGTGTGTTATCAACTTATCATCCTAACACCAAACAATTGCTTACTTCAAATGTTGTCACCTTTGATGAAAAATAATTTTTTTTCAATCAAACTCATCATAAAAAGAACTCTAAATAGAAGAAAATAAATTTGATGAAACATGTATCTTTCATCTTGACCCGACATAGTGGGATAAAGGCTTGATGTTGTTGTTGTTGTTCTATGTATCTTTCATATTGACACTAATAATACAAACTGCAAAAAATTCAAACATTGTAGCTCTTCAAGTTCATTGCATAAGGAATAAGCCTAAGTCAAAATCTTAAGCAAACTCCAGACTTTGAACCATTATAAGGTAACGGTGATCAAACCACCACTCCATAATTTTTATCCCATCTCCCAATACACACATTTTCAAAAACTTTCTCCTACCCACAAAGCTTTCCTTACAAATATCAACTCTAATTCCATTACAAAAACAAAAAATCTATTTAAAGCACTTAAAAATAACAACTGTAAGAATTCCATGAGAGAAGAGTTGAATACTTCAAAAAACAAATGCACGAGGGATCATTGAACTACCAAAAGAGAATAAAATAGTAAGATGCAAATGCATTTTTTTAACAAAATATAGAGCATATGAAAGCCTATAACGATATCAAGTAAGATTGGTACCCAAAAGATCTACTCAAACTCTTTGGAATTGACTACCAAAAAAATTTTTTACTTATCACGAAAACGAATTGCATCTTAATTTCTCTTACAACCAATCATAGATGGTCCATGAATCAATATGATGTAAATAATACTTTCCTATATTAAGATGTTGAAAAAGAAGTTTATATGGATCCACCATATATATATTTAATAGTTATTTTACAAAGAACAATGTGTGCAAATTAAAAAAAAAGTTTTGTATATCCTTAAAAAATCTCTGAGAGCATGATTTAGTAGATTCACAAAAGCCATGAATGGAACTCAATACAAACAAAGCTAAGGAGATTATACCCTCTTCATAAAATACTCCACTGATGAGAAAATCTCATTTCTCATCGTATACATTGATAATATAATTATCATAGGAGATGACAATAGAGAGAAGTCTACTAAAAAAATTTGTTGAAAAATGTTAGAACAAAAAACATTCCTCTAGGACATCTTAGGAATAAAACTTGTTCAATGCGAACAAAGAACATTCCTCTCAACAAAAATATATCATAGATCTACTAAAATTAATTAAAAAAAAAAAGATAATAAACCTGGTAAAATCCCAACTAAATCAAGTCTAAAATTAGATGCAGATGAAGAAGAAAAATAAGAAGACATTGGATAATATCAATTATTAGTAAGAAAAATGATCCATCTCACACTTGTCTAGATATCACATTTGCAATGAATCTCATCACCTAATTTAAGCACAAACCTAATGAGTCTAAACTTCAAGCCCGTTTACTAGTAAGAATCAGAGGAAGAATTATTTGAGGAGAGTTAGGAAGAAGATCGTGACAGCAAGGAAAGTCGTCGAGGTCAAGACTCTGGGCCAAGTAGAGTCAGAGACTGATGAGGATCTACCTATCCCTGCCTACTTGTATAATCTTCAAATACCTTAAATCAAATCATGGTAAAAGAATCCTCTATAAAAATCATGATACTTTATAAATTGAAGAGTATATCGATGCAGACTATCGAGGATCACTAGTGGATAGAAGATCTACAATTGATACTGCACATTTTTTAGAAGAAATCTAATAACATAAAGAGCAAGAACTATGTGATTTTAAGATATAACGTTACGTTTGAATTTTGAACCACGGTTCAAGGAATCTGTGAGATTCTGTGGATCAATATCATTTTAGAAGATTTAAAATCAAATAGAAATTACTAATGAAGACATTTTGACAATAAATCTCTCATTAGCATTGCTCATAATATAATTCAACATGATCCTACTAATCAAGTGAAGATAGATAGATATTTCATCACAGAAACTAGAAACTGGATTGATTTGCACTTTGTATGTGAATAAAAAATCAACATGCAGGAATTCTTATCAAAAGACTACATACCCACGTTCAAAAATATTGTACACAAATAAGGGAGTGATAGATTTATACCATTCAATTTGAGAAATAGAATTGAAGGATCATGGGACCCGAAAGTCAACCACTCTTGATAGGAATCCCTCAGCGCATGGATTAAAAATTCTTAACTATTGAATTGATCCTCTTATGATCCTTATATTGCAATCCGTGTACCTCTTCTTTCTATTCTATCCATCAGCCTCTCTTGGGGACTTCACTTTTTTTTTAAAATAGATTTAGATTTGATTTATTTCCATCATGTCTTTTGGAGAAAAAAAAAATAAAAAATTAAAAAAAAAAAATTAAGAGCCTTTTGGAGAAGTTTATAAATATTTTTACACTTTGCACAAAATCAAGCAATAAAGTTAAAAATAGTTTTATACTTTTTTACTTTCTAGAAAATGCAATGTGCCCATGCAAATTAAAAAAGGAACTCACTGGTACTCCAGGAAAAGAAAGGGGAGGTTGCTTCATGCATGGAGTCCTGAAACAGATTTCATACTGACTGAATTTAACATGTGATAAGAGAACCATTAGCACTTCCAAATGTCAGGAGCTTCTATTATCTAAAACAGAAGGAAACCTGATATATATTGAGGGAAATTCATGGAAACCAAGAAAAAACACATTTTGCCATGTCTTCTAGATATACAGTATATTTTTACATAGCTTTCGTCAAAGGGTAACTTAAACCTCAATCTATTGTCCCTACTCAGAAATAAGGAATTGGGGGGCATTTCTTGAAAAGAAATCAACTTACAAAGAAAACTCTAGAAGTTAATGTGGCCAGTCATGCTTACAAACCAATAGTTTAAGTGGAGGAGGTAAAGCAGATTATAGCAAAATTTATGGTGGAGACACCATAGTTTTGCATCTTAATTTTTTCGACCAGTAGCATTGATACAATATTCAGAGAATATTTTGAAACAAAATATTTGCCTTCCATGCTTAAAAACATCCATTTTCAAGCCCCTACTAAAACTGCATAGTAACAAATTGAAGGCAGTAGCCAGAATGGTCGAAGGCGGTAACAAGAAAGAAGGCGGTAACAAGAAAGGCCTACGCTGAAATAAAATTTATGGAAATTTGTCATTCATCTTAAAACCCAAGATTAACTTAATCTGGCAATGTTCATCATATTGAAATGAACATATATCCTTTATGTTAAATGATTCCTGAGAAGCAAATAAATCAATCTCTGACCTAAAACTTTTTTATTATTTGATCCTTTGTTTATTGGGCGATTTAAATGTTATAAATATCTGAAGAAAAACTGAATAAGCAGTTAAAATGAACTGGACAGGACAAGTTCAATTTACCTAGGGATTTAATGTTTAGGATTTAATACAATTCGAGGAGAAGCAAGGAACATAATTTACTTGTTTTTAAAAAATAAAGACTAATGGAGATGCTAAAAGTTGAAATCATCTTTTATACATGTAAGGTGCCACAACAAAATAAAATAAAATAAAAAAATAAACAAAAGGTGCCACAACAAACTAATCATAATCATATTTTAGGTGTTATGACGAAAAAAGTGGGTCTGAGTTTGATAGAACATGAGGAGAAGAAAACTAGAAGACTAGAACTTCTAAGGACAACACCATGTCCTATGAAAGTTGAAGCAACTCTGTTATAACTGGAAATGCTTCTTGTATTGTAGCAAGGCATCCAATAACCTTGCTTGCTCATGCTCACATATTCACACGTATTGAATGAAGAAATTTGAAACATATAACCAAGAAAGAAATTATGCTTCACCGTTCTCCATAGAAGCACATTTGCTTTTTTGAAGTATTGCATGAAAATGACTAAAAATCGAGCGCAAAATAAACATGGGAATTGAGCTCACAATAAATGAAATCCAATGAAACAAATAAATATAATTGCAATTCACTTTTGAAACAAAGATCTGAATGCTTTCTGTGAAACAAACTTGGCCTAATTAAAAACCAGTTTTACCTATAAGCACATGCTCACATAAATAGCACGTGTAGAACATGAGAAACAAACAAAATTATATTTTAAGATGAGAATATTAAAAGAGAAAAATGGCATATGCATACAAGCAATATCATGTTTTTTCTTTTACTTCTGCTTTGTACTTTCAGGCGCTAAAAATTCCAGTGCGTTTGTCGATATACTTCTGTGAACAAGTGCACCAAAAGTAATCCAAATCATAATAGTGCATAATTAACAATAAGTATGTCGCAAGAATATCATTAAAAGACAATAGTTTAATAGCAACATTCATGAAGCACAACAGACAGTCGTGAAGTAGGCGGAAATTTTGAGGTTTAAACCTAAAATGCATAAAAGAAATGCATCAAGCAATTGCCGGTATGATGCTGAATATAAAAGATACATTAAAAAGGTCAGTCCATCACCTCTATTGTTACATTTCTGAGCGACACTAACTCTTTGGCCTCATCCTCAGAAAGCTGCACAAAGAATGTGCTTCGTTAAGTTTACTTATAGTGGCAAAAACACTAACATCTACAGGTCAATGTTATGCATATAAGTATCAAACAAAAAATTACTCTTGCTGAAGTTTGGCCAAGCCAAAAGCAAGGGTTATGTTAAGTTAAGAAAGTGTTGAGCACCAAAATCTAAGGCACTTGTTTCAGTACCACTGGAAATCACTTTGGGCAGGTTCCAACCTAACCCAAACATGACAACATTAGTAATCCCAAAAGAAAAAAATTATTACCTTGTCCCAAAATGTTCCCAAAAAGTCTCTGTTCTTCTGAGAGTCCTGCAAAATAAAAAATATTCATCAGAAGGAATGAATGTGAACCAAATTTAGTTCAAAGCAACAAACCAAAATCAAAGGCAGTGGATGTTAAAATTCCAACCAATCTGATCAACTTGCTGTGAAAGAGATCTTGGTACTAAGTATGTTGCTATCATAGTGCCATATTAAGTATTTTACACACAGATCTAAGTCATCAGGTACCAATCACAAGTGACGAGTCTATTCAGATTCAGGTAGTAAGTCACCATTTTACATAAAACTGTCAAGCAAAATGATAATGTGCGAGTTGGATGTGTCAGCTTAAATCTATTTCGAACATTTTTCTAGAAAACATATTCAAAAATATAAAAAGTTAAATTGCCTTATCGGGTAAAAAGCCTTACCATAATGACAAGGCCATACATTCAGATAACGTCTTCTATGATTTTTCAATATCTCAAATTTGTTTGCCACATGGCATAAATTTAAAATGCTATGTCTAAAATTAAGAGGCCAAACGACACAAAAAAAGGAAAGATATCTTATCTTTGTTTAATTACATTTAAGATTAGTTACTACTAACAACCATCTATTGGCCATTCAGAAAAAAATTGGTTGGGGTAAACCCAATAATAAGACACCTGGCCATTGAAAGAATAATATAAAATTACAGCATAAAAGTGAAGTCCAGCAGCACAGGAATCAATAAGCGTGGAGGCAGGTGCAGCAGAAGCTGATGACCACATTGACAATGGAGGCAAGTGACTGACAGCTGCTTGTGCCAAAGCCTATTAGTAGCGGCAGTTTGATCAGTATCTGTAGTGGATGTTAACTAATAGTGGAAGGAAAAGCTTGCAACTGGCCCTAGTTGTTATGGCTTATAGATGCACAAAAGGTGCTAAAGCAGAATAAACTGTTTATCAACAAATCCTTCAAACCAGAAAAATGTGCACCGCCAATATAATAGATGCATAGCATATTCCTGTCTTAAACCTCCTGAAGTTATGCAACTTTATTTTTTCAACGGATACAAAAATTCAAAAAACCATAAAACAAGATTCCCTAAGAGTACAGACAGCTTTGTCATAAAGACAGAGGATGGTGAGCACTTGGAGGATAAAAAATAATACAGCTAGTACTAGTTCCCAACAGAACAATTTCTTCCTACGAGCTTATGCCAGTTGAATTGATTGAATAAGAAAAAAAAGAGATAAATTCCACTACTAAATACATTACAGCTTTTCTTCCTGCTCGAAGGATTTTAAAGCTTTCAAGCATGTTAAATATCAACTTCCGCTATAGAAGGCTAGGATAGTATAACAGTATAATATAGAATTTAGCACCAGATAGAATCTTATGCAAAATTTTCTCTTCCAAAATACAAAGTGTTTCAAAGAGCATAGCCACACAAACTTCTCTATATAATTTCTAAAAGTTGCAAAATAATCAATAGGTCAACAAATATACCAAGTTCATGTAGGACCATATAAGGACCTTAAGGAAAGTACCTTGTCAACATTCAAAGATCGTCGATGCACACGTCTGTGCCGCCGATAATTAATGGAGGAACAAAATTCACGAGAACACTTATCACATTTCTGCAATTGTATTTTGGATGGTGACAACAAAGGCCATCCTGGAAGGTTCGCTGCAAGAAACATCAACTCTTTTATGATCAGCTCCTAACATTCAATGAGCCCAAACCTACTACTATTTATAACCCAAAATACCTGATTTTGACACTTGACATACATTTTTCAGGATCACTGGTGGCTTTTGCAGCAGCATGAGCAAATGCAACTACAGCTTCAGGAATTTTACGGGACGGCATCTGAGCAGGCGTGCACTTTGAACCCTTGGTGTTTGATTCCCAACCCTTGAGAGAATGAACATGATCCTTAATCCCATTTGGTTCAGAAGAAAATGAATCGACACCATAGAAAATGTTGTCTGAGTTCTCCTTTAATTCATTACAACTGTCCCCCTTTGAACTTTTAGGAACTTTGTCAGTTCCTTGCTGGTCAAAGGCATGAAGCAATTGTATTAATTGAACAGGGCTATCACCAGCTCTTGAGAGTGAGAGAAAAGGCTCTTTTCCTATCGCTTGCCGAATAAAACTGTCTATATTATCCTGCTCAGGGTTCATTCCACTCATAGTGCTACAAGCTCTGATTTTTCTTACTGACATCTATCAACATGAGGAAACAAGAAGAAAACCAAAGCGTTACAAAAACACAAATTTGAAACAAATAGAATGGGAAAATATTAAAAGCTGGTCAGATTCTAAAGATCTATTCCTCAATAATTTGATTGATAAATTAGGGGAAACAGTATCATATAATGTAAACAAACAGTCTAAATTAATTATCCTGTCAATTTCAAACATAAAAGGAGAATAGAAAGAGATGCTGAGCAGCAAAATACAAAGTTTAAACAAGAAAAAGATAAATATACCATCATGTGCATAACCATTGATATTGTTAGTTAATTGTAGATAGGATTTTCCTTTATTAACGGAATTCGTTTAGGCATGGATTAAAGCTTATCCTTGTTGTAATGCAACTGTTTAAAAGGTCGAATCATGCATTAAACTCAATCAGAAACTAGAAAAATCTGCCAGTTCTAATCCTTTTCCTCTCCCATTTTGTGCATGGCATGAATATTGTAGCAAGGAGCCTCGGATTTGCTCTATCACACTATCTCTCTGTAGAAGAAGTTTGCTGGATGGCCTTCGCTGCCACAAGATGAAGCTCTTATTGAAGGCAACTTGAAATTTCCCGGTTACTGTAGCTACTTCTTACCTGAACTTTGCTTGCTGTTGCCTTGTTGAAATTGCTTGCTGCTGCTTCCTTCTGTTGGCTGCTGTACGCTTCAGTAAACTTATTGCGGGCTGATGTATAGCTGCCTTGGCATGCTGTCTAGTTGATAAAGACTCAAGAACAAGTTATTTGTTGTCCCAGTATGGATTCAGCACAAAAATAATGAACTTGAAGGTCTTTATTGCAACATGAAAGAAGAAAACGGCACTATACTGCTTTCCAGTGAAGAATGAATAGAGAAAAGAAAACATGTTTTCCGAAGAAGGTAGAAGAGAAAACTGCTGAGGGAAGACGCCTAATATAGCACTCAAGGTACCTTAAATTAGTAGATTGATCAGTAGAGAACTGCTATAAAACGCTTAAAACATTTTTTTAATCCGTTCTAGTCTCTTCTACTTGCTGCATGGTATAAGCAAAAATGAAATACAAAGACAATGGAGTGCCGCTTCTTATTTTGGAAATGTATCAACAAAAAAAAAAGGCCATAGCAAGAAGAAGAGGACGAGGAAGAAAGCCTTAAACCATTCAATGACTAATAACTATTATACACGAAATCTAGCCAACCAAGTGGCTAACCTAATAGAACAAATGGCCATAATGATAAAGTGGAAGATGATGCAAAAAATCATAGTTATGATTAACGGGTCAAGTTGTATTCATAATCCTTCTCCTTCAATATCAAATGCAAACATGGTTGCACAGGGTGAAGAAGATAAGGATATGTATGTGGAAGCCAAAATTGATATCCTGCATATGATGGATTGTTGATACTGAAATGCTGGATGCATGAATCGACCAGTTGGAGGCCTTTTTCACCTTGTACATGTCATGATAAGGTTGTCTTTCTCAATTGAAGTCATGATAAGCTTGCCCTGACGTAGTGGAATGCCATTTTAAAAATAAAAGGACATAAAGAGGTGACTTAAGGATATTCAAGCAGTTGATATAATGAGCGTTCAATCTGGTGTGGTATCTAAAACATTGGTGAAATAAGTCGCACGATTTAAGGTAACACAATGGACATTGTACAAGAAAATACGAAGTTTTAAAGATAGGCAATCACATTAGCAATAAATGTTGGGGAGGTAAAAACATTAATGATGTAGACCTCAATACATTATTTTCAAATTATCATAGAGAAAAACAAAGGAAAAAGGGAAGGCTCAAGCATCATCCAAAGAGGGGGACTTCTTTCTCAAAAAAAGAAGCGAAAGAATAGCATTAATGGCCCTTCTACTTGAAAAACTAAAACGATATGTGAGCTTTATGACCATTATCAAATATATGACCACAAAAAGGAGAAATACGAAAAAAATGTACCCTAAAATCTTCTTTGAAAAATGAAAGAAACAGAAGAAACAAAAGCAATTGCTATTGTGGAAAACAACAGCAAGTTGGGAACACCGAATAAGATGTGCTTGTCATTATCTTTATCGCAACACAGAAGGATATCCCATAAGGGCATCATATAGGTGGAGATGTTCACGCATGGAAAATATGTCAACAAAGTGATTAAAGTTCATCAACACCACCAATGAGAAGAACCTCATTCCTATTAAATCTGGTGCATAAATTAAGGTTGGAAGCTATACACATCCCAATCCTTATTATTTGGGTTAGATTCATAAGAGGTACAAAAATAAAGATTAATTGCAAATAGCCATGACCCGTGTCCTATATTTTCAAAAAAAAATCGTGATCCGTATTCGTGTCGTGTCGTCGTGTCCGTGCATCATAGTCCTTCAACTATCCAAAGATATCCAAAAGGAAGAAAAAAATGACTTCAATAATAATGAAGCCAGAGCTAACGAAAGTGGGAGCTTAAAGAGACCCTCTTACCAATTCAAACAAGAAAATTATATCATAAAAAAGTCTCATCAATTTGCAAGCTAGAAAGATGAGACGTTGCCATAGAAATAAGCCAAACCAAATAGTATGCTAAATGTATGATATTGGACATTTGCAACTCTTAATCATGAAATGCTACCCAAGCTCGATGAACTAGGAAGCTCTCAAAAAAAGTTTCAAAAATCTTCTAGAAACTCTTTAAAAGATCAATTAACAAACACGATAAAACAATATAGCTTGGAGATTGTAAAGCCAATCTTCCTTGACCTTAAATTATGATTTCGCAATAGTGAAATCCTTCCAAAAAGGGGATCCACGATATAGAGATCTGATCTAATATATGATAAATCATATCATCTATTATCATGACTTGGAAATTAGATCATAGAAAAATAAAAAAAGATCATGTTTGTTAAAATTTTCAACTTGATAATTCTAATATCACACTATCAAGATTGAAAAGAAGGTACAATCAAGTTATTGATCGAACATCGTATAATGGAGAACAAGGCTCTTAAAATTGAATTATTGGGCCAAAATTCATATTAAAGCAAGATAAGTATGACAATAATTTTTTTTCTATTTTGGGTAAGTTTGTATTCACATTATATTCATATTACAATAATTATGGTAGAAATTATTAGTTATTTTAAAACTTTTTTTCTCACCCCAAAGTTAACAAAATGGAATTTCTTATGGCATAGAGAAAGATCTATGTTGCACCGATACACCTATTTATGAAGATGTGTTGTATCCTATACATCGATACACGGATACGCCTCCAATACGGCACCGATACATGTCGGATACGGCTTTGCCGTATCCAATTAAAATATTATTTAATTTCAAAAGGATATGCATATCTGATAAACGTGTCCGTTGAAAAACAAAAAAAAATACAAAAAAAGACCCGTCGTATTTACTTCTGTGACTGCGAGCGAGGTTTTCTCATTTCCTAGATGGATTTGAGTCTCTTGATGATGTGAGAATATTAGAAATTGCTAATCTTTCACTTGATGAGTTTGAATTAGAAGCTTTTATTGAAGATGATATAGAAGTTCAAAGACAAACCACTGAAGAAGATAATCATATCATTCCTTCAATTGAATAGTTGAAACTTCATGTGCTAGACAATATATGTTTATGCTTTTGTTGTTGCGCTAGACATTCAATGCTACTTTTATTTTGATATTATAAGATGCACTGCAACAAATAATGTTACTTTTTTATAATTTCAAATATTATGCTTTGATTGTTTTCTTAATTTTTATGTATGATTTATAAATTATAATGTCATGCCCGCGCCGTACCTGTATCCTGTATTTTTAAGAATTGACGTGTCCCGTATCCATATCATGTTGTATTCATGTCGCTGTATTCATATCGGTGCAACATAGATGAAGATAAAACCCAAGCTTGGCAACAAATTTGACCCAATTGTCATTTATTTTGAACTTATCTAATTGATTATTGGTATAAAAGCTTTTCTTCTTTTTTTGTGCAGTTCGTAATATGCCTACTTAAAGACTCAAATCCTATAATGATACTTACTGATTTAGATGAAGCATATGATAAAGTTCCAAAAGAAGTGCCATGGAGAGTTCTAGAAAAGAAATGGGTTAATAATGCTTATATTCAAGTCATTAAGGATATGTATGCAAGAGTTGTTACTTGTGTTCAAACACAAGGTGGTTTGAGCAAGTATTTTCCCATTTCAGTTGGATTACATCAAGGATCATCCTTAAGCCCATATCTTTTTTTCTTTAGTCATGGATGTTCTCACTAAACATTTGGAAGAGGTTGTACCTTGATGTATGCTTTTTTTTATGATATTATTCTTGTTGGTAAGACTAGAGAGGGAATTGAAGTTAAACATGAATTATGGAGATCAACCTTAGAGCCTAACGGCTTTCGTTTGAGTGGATCTAAAACTAAATATATAGAGTGTAATTTTAATAATAATAGATCTAGTGGAGGGATTGTGACTTTGGGTGATCTAGTCATTAATAAGAGTACACGTTTTCGATATCTTGGGTCTATTGTTCAGAGTAATGGGGGAATAGATGGGTATATTATTAGTAAAATTCAAGCTGGATTTTTGAAGTAGAGGAATGAATCGGGCTTGTTGTGTGATGGAAAAGTCACCCTAAAACTTAAGTGAAAATTCTATAAGATGGTGGCTAGACTTGAAATGCTTTATGGTGTAGAATGTTGGCCATTAAAAGAGAAGCATAATATTAAATGAAGTGTTGCAGAGATGAGGATGCTCAGGAAGGTGAGTGGCTTTACTCTTAGAGTCAGAATACAACATGAGCATATATGTGAAAAAATTGGAGTAGCTCCAATGAAAGCTAAGATTAGAGAGAGTCGCCTTAGATGGGTTGGTCACATAAAATGGCGGCCTTCCGATGACCCGATTAGAGAAGTAGATATATTAGATTTAACTTATGTTAAGAAAGGTAGAGGTAAACCTAAATAGACTTTATTAGAAAATTTCAGAAATGACCTTTCTTTATAGATTTAAATGAGAATTTAAATCTTAACATGACACAATGGAGAAAAAGGACTCATGTAGCACACCTAGATAGTGGAATAAAGGCTTGGTGTTGTTGTTGTATTGATTTGTTTGTGGGTTCTTTATATTGAATCATCTCTCACCTCTCCTATGAATGTTAGCTACAGGTAGAACCGTGAATCTTGATGTATTGCACTGTGATTGTTCATTTTGTTTTGTGCTTTAGGTGTTGATCTAAATCAGCCCTTTTGCATAAAAAACTCGTTATCTAATAATCAGTATTAGATCAGCTTCTCCGTTTAACGCAAATAAGGAAAACGGACAAAATTACACATCACATTATCACCATAAGATGAAACTTCTGATTTTAAATGATCACCCCCATAAACATCACCAGCCAACACGCATGCAACCTAAAAACATAAAAGCCGCAAAATATTGAGATCGGATCAACAAAATACAAACCTCCCAACACAAGCAAGCTAGATCGCTCTAAACAACGGGCAACAAAAGCAATCCCTGTGACTTCCTGGATACGAGATCCTGGATCGCACTCGGACGGATCAATCAACAACAACGAGTCGCCAAAGATCACTCTGCTGAATCGAACAGATCAGAATAAAACGAATGGGAAGGTAGAAGGAGGTCGAAACCCTAATATTGTCAAAGATCCGGATAAATCTCGTATGAGCTGACGATAAAGCAGCGAAGAATATTTATAAGAATCGTTCTCCCGAGTCGAAGGGGAATAGAAATTAGGTCTGCCGTTTGATGCTCCTTCAGAACAATCGAGCGCTACGTAAAGGCGGTTGGTATAAATATGAAAAAGAAATTATCAATCAAATATCACATTAAATATATTTATTTAAATTTTAAAGTAGGTTGGGCTGCCCAAAAAATATAAATGATAGATGCAAATCATTTTGATTTATTCGTTTAAAATTTTGATTATTAATCAAAAGTTTTTGAAATCGAGGCTTATGTATGTGACAGGAGTGCAACTGAGTCAAGCTAGTTCGTTAGCCAGCTCAAGCTCGACTCGTTTATAGGCTCAATGAGTTGAGGTTATCGAGCTCGCGAGTTGAGTTCAAACACGGTTTTGAGCTCGATGGCTAAACAAGCTCGAGTTCGAACACCCTGCTACTCGACTCACGAGCTTATCGAGTAGCTCGCGTAACTGAGGTGGGAAAATTGAAATCGCGGGTCTTCAGTCGGCGGGAAAATGAAAACACGGGCAATCACCTGCGGGAATATGCGTCCGGAGCGTAGGGATCAAGCTCGAGACCAATGTGTGAGATTGGGATTGATTTTGGGTGAGATTCGAGGTGAAGTGTCGTCGGATGTCTGATTGTGGGTGGAATCAGCTGCTTCGTCTTGTTTGGGAAGGCGAGGCAGGGAAGAGGAGCATTTAGTCGGAGATTTGTCGCGGTGAAGTGCTGTTGGATGTCTTGTTTGCGGGAAGATTCGAACGACGTAGACGCTACCCCCTGTCATATGCAAACACGAACGATGCGGGCGCGGATGACGCAGGTGTTGCTAATGACGTAGGAGGCTGCCACAGACTCGGGGCTCGTTAACAGGCCAGAACTACGGATCGATGAGTTCATTTTCCCTTGCTGAGTCGAGCTTGAGCTGGACTCGAGTTCGAGCTCGATTTTTGGCAGCCGAGCTCCGCTCCAATACACCCTGACTCGAGCTCGACTCAACTCGTTTACACACCTAATGTGACATGCATATGAATTTGACTTATGCTTCATTTGTGGCAGGCTGGCAGCCTTCTTATTGCTTTATAAAACAACCTTTTAGTATAAAAAATTCTAGTTCAAAAAATTTTATATTAGAAAGTTGTTTTAAAAACATTCAAAAAGCTGTCCCAAATGAAGTCTTTATATAGATCAAAATGCTAGTTTAACTGACGTCTAGCTCTAATTAACTATTTTTAGGTCGAAAGGTTGATGAATTATTAGTTGCCCACCGGCTTCCTCTTACAAACCTATTTTCTTCTATTTAAAGCCCTTCTTGGCCCATTCTTTGCCCTTTCTTCCTCTCAAAACCTCATCACTTCTCCAATTCTTATTTTTTAGTTTTCTTAACCTCCATTTGCTTAAGCGAAATTGCTTTAACATCTTGAATATATTTCTATTGCCCTTTTCTTAAAGCATTATAAGTTTTTTAATATTCTTTTAAAATTAATAGTCCCTCTTTTTTTATATTGGATTTTTCATCTACAAATTAGAAATAGAAATATAATATAGTGTTATCAACAAAGTTCATCTACATCATAGGAAGAAAATATGTTGACTTTACTGGTCAATCAATCACGCCCTTAGTTCATTCTAATCCTTTTAGATCTTAAAAGTCTCATGGCAAAATAAATCATATCCTTCTCCCCTTTCATTTAGGAATTGCTAAATGCAACAATAAAACATTAGAACTTTGATGCTCTACTTTCACCATTTGATTGGTCTCTCAACTCGAAACAAACTCCGTCTCGCACTTCATCTTAGGCCAGCAAAACAACAACTTTAAATCATGATTCATCTTTCCACTCATTGGGTAATTCTTGTATCCAGAATAATGAGCCTCATATAATATTTCTCTCATCATTCCACAATTAGTAGGAACCCTAAGTCAACTACCACAAGTCAACACACCACAATCATCTGCATGTACTTTCCAGACTTAATATGATTAGCGAATCTTACATATACATCATTCGACTTCTGAGTCTCTCGAATTCACACATGTAAAAAAGCCTAAATAATCATATATGAAAATACTCAGTTAATCAATATTACTCACAAAAATAACTTCTAGCTCCAACTTATTCATTTCTAGAATCAAAGCTTTTTCAAATGCAATCATGCAAGTCATCATCATAGTGGACTTCTTTCTTAAGGCATTATCTAACAAGTTATATAGAAAATTATAAAGATTTTGTATATATGAGATAACTTCATAACTTAGAGTACATAATTCAACAATCATAAATTATTGAATTATTTATATGCAATTTTCACATCATTATTTTGAATTTTGTTATTATTTTTATAAGAATTTTGATTGGTATCTATATGCTTTCTAAAATATATAAAGTATCACATAAGATGAAATGCTTGGTGAAAAATTTGATATGCATATGTCAATATGGCAATTATGATTATCTCTATGATATATCAAAAAGTACACTGAAATTATTTAAAATCTTCCTAGATCAAAGTTTGTATAAAATCAAGCCAAATAAAATATCAAAACTTATATAAAAATAATAAAATTAAAAGCTGAAATAATAGCTTACCTTCAGGTAGATAACATTCTCAACTAGCTTGATAGATGAAATAAACTTTATGGCCTCTACATCTTTTGTTTTTTTTTTTCTCTATATCCTCCCGCTTTTTTTCTATTTCTCTTATGAAAACTCTCATAGCTTAATAATGAATAGAATATATATATATATATATATATATATTATAACTTAATTTTTCATGCGAGTCATTGCATATTTGATATATGCATGGATATAATAATATGGTTGATGATTCATGGTTCAATCACAACTATTTGTAAAACAAAAAAGCTCATGACAAGTTTCCATTGCTATATGAGATGATCAGATTGTAAAATAAGGTTCAGTAGAGTGTACAAAAAAATTGGAATTTTTATTGCGTCCTCCCAACAATTAGAATACTCATATACTTACATTTCAATTCTGATAACCACTTATGTTTCCTTATGTGTAGCTGGTAGGATAACACTTATAAATAGTGTCTTATGTTAACTTAAAACATATGAATTATCAAATAATTACTTTTCGTTTTTCTCGGTTATCCTACTTCTCTGTCATGTACGCATGTTCTGCTCTCTTGAGTTCTACATGGTATCAGACGTGGCTTGAACGATTTCGAGCGACCATGGCGTCCTCCACCACCTCCCAGTCGGCAACGACAGAAGCGACTACTTCGGCTCATCCGGTTCCTTCTTCTTCTCTCAAATTCATCCTCTCTAACTGCAAGAATATTGTCCAAACCCTCTTTCACCGGATAACTATACCTCTTTGGAAAATCCAAATCCTCAAGAGTTTGTCGTGCCTAATAGTTTTTTGAATCCTATCCGATCCCAACCATCCAATTCCCACAAATTTCTTGTTTCGGACCACTAGCTCTACCTCCTCAAATCCCTTTATCTGCCAATGCTTCGCAATGATCAAGATCTTGCGGCAAGCCATAGCTACCATAATCTCTGCTTCGTGTACCGTTGTCATTGATCTTGAATCTTCATCCGGCTATTTGGACCGTCTTCAAACTCGTTTCCAATCCACCAAATCGATCAGAAGGTCATTCAACTTCCAAGATAGAGCTCTCTCATACCTCTTAAAGAACTCCTCCATGCTTTAGTATCTTAAGCGAATTATAAAATCGTTGGTTGATCAAATAGCTGGCTGCCGGCTCCAAATGATTCTGAAGATGTTAAATTCATCACATTTTGAATGGTTCTTCCTGCTGGCTTATCAGTCATTAAAAGACGACTATCACCCATGACCCAATTCTTTAAATCTTGATCAACTTTATTCTTTACTCATCAGTGAAGAAATTCATATTGCTTCCGATGCCGCTCGTTTCGCGAACCCAACTATCCCGGATACTGCTCTGTTCTCTTCCAGAGGTCGCAGCCGTCGCGGTCGAGGTCGTTTCAGCGGCTCTAGCACTTGTTCTACACAGCCTCCGGTCACCTGCCAGATATGTCTCAAACGTGGACATCTTGCTTCCGATTGTTGGCATCGTCTCAATGCTCAGTATGTTCCCAACCCTCCAAAGCCATCTCCGAAAGCTCTGGCTGCTGATTCAAAATTCTGCCTCCAATGACTGCTGGTATCTTGATTCCGGCGCGTCATCACATATGACTAAATCTCTGGAGAATCTCTCGATATCGAATCCATATCAAGGGTCCGATAGCATCACCATCGGCGACGGGAGCAACGTTAGCAGAGCTCATTTCGGCAAAGGCTTGCTACCGACTCCCTCTCGTAAGCTAACTCTGTCTCACATTCTTCACACACCGGCACTGCAATATAACTTACTTTCTATCTCACAGTTAACTCGTGATAACAACATTTCTATTATGTTTAAACCTAACGGATTTATCTTGAAGGACTTGACGACTCAGCAAATTCTTCTTAAAGGCCCGTGCAAGAATGGGTTATATCCCATCTCGATCCCTGAAGCTGCCTCTCCGCACAGTGCTCTCTACACCAGCAAGCGAAGCCCATCTATCTGGCATGTCCGTCTGGGGCATCCTAATCAGCAGTTGTTAAATCGTATTGCTGGTTGTAATCCTGAATTACGTATAAATAAGACAAATGTAACTTGTCATTCTTGTCATATGAACAAAGGTCACAAGCTGTCTTTTGAAAATTCTCCTAACCGCGAACAATCTGCGCTTGCTTTAATTCATTCCGATTTATGGGGTCATGCTCCTATACTTTCGCATTCTGGTTTCTTATACTATGTGATTTTTATTGACGATTACTCACGTTACACGTGAATTTTTTCTTTACGAAACAAGAATGAAGTTACCGCTGTTTTTATTCAATTTAAACTATTCATTGAATGTGCGTTATCTTCCAAAATTAAAAAGTTTCAATCCGATGGTGGCGGTGAGTATGTCAATACTCAGCTTACTCATTTCCTTCGTACCAACGGTATCCAACACCGCATTGCCTGTCCCTATACTCTCGAGCAAAACGGTGTATCAGAACGCAAGCACAGACACATTGTGGAAATGGACCGTACTCTCCTTCACACAGCTTCTCTTCCTCTCAAATTCTGGCCAGATGCTATGGTAACTTTTGTCCACTTAATTAACAAACTTCCAAACTCTGCTATCAACTATAAGTATCCGCACGAAATGCTTTTTCACACCAGTCCCGATTATACTATGTTACGAACGTTTGGTTGTGCTTGTTTTCCATTAACTCCGCCACCACAGCGTCACAAACTGCTTCCTAAAGCTCAACCCTGTGTATTTCTTGGTTATTCTAACACTTACAAGGGATATAAGTGTTTAAATCCTAAAACAAATAAAACTTGTTTTTCCCGTCATGTTACATTTGATGAATACGTTTTTCCGTTTGCAGATCAACAACAAGAACCTGCGGCTTCTCCTAGCAATCTTTCGCCTCTGTTTTTAACACCTGTTTCTACACTCCGGAATTCTACACACACCGTCCCAGAACATGTCCAACCTATTATTCAGCCAGAAACTATGCATACCTCATCTGCTACTCCTGATCCTATTCCCATTCCAGCACCATCATACTCTCCAATCGGGAGCAACAATCCACCAGCTCCCAAGCATCCATCTCATTCCATGATCACCAGAGGTAAAACAGGCTCACTAAAACCTACAAATCGACTAAATCTTTTCCATTCAAATATTGCAGACAATGAACCATCTGCTCCCTCCACCTACACTGAGGCCAGCAAACTTCCTGAGTGGCGTCGCGCAATGGCAGACGAATTTTTTGCTTTACAGAAGCAAGGTACCTGGAGCTTAGTTCTGCCGCCTTTGAATTCATCAGTACTAGGTTGTAAATGGACGTATCGTCTTAAGCTGCATTCTGATGGATCAATTTCCAAGCACAAAGCTCGCCTAGTTGCTCTCGGGAATCATCAAGAATTCGGCATGGATTATACTGAAACCTTTAGCCCGGTGGCTAAACTTCCCACCATCCGTATCTTATTAACGGTTGCGTTACACAATGATTGGCAAATTCAACAACTCGATGTTGCAAATGCGTTTTTACACGGCTCGCTTTCAGAAACAGTCTACATGCGACAACCAAAAGGCTTCGAAGACACTACTCATCCTACTCACGTCTGCCGACTTCACAAGGCCATTTACGGTCTAAAACAAGCGCCTCGACAATGGTATAACACGCTTACCTCTTTTCTTGTCTCCATCGGGTTCATTCACAGTAAATCCGATCCCTCGTTACTGATTTTTAAAAATCGAAATGTTCAATTATACTTGCTTATTTATGTCGATGACATTCTTCTAACGGGAAATGACTCCCAGCTCTCAACAATATAATAAAGCAGCTGCAAAGCAAGTTTCTTATGAAGGTTTTGGGTCCTGTTTCTTCGTTTCTTGGCATTAATATATCACGCTCATCTAATCAATATTTTCTAAATCAAAAGCATTATGCCAAATCTATTCTGAAAGCTGCTCATCTCACTTCGTGCAAATCTCTATCTAATCCAACATGTACTAAACTTCCTCAAGCCTATGCCTCCGATCCGGTTCTGGATGATCCGAATACATATCGCAGCATCACCGGCTCATTACAATACCTGACGTTAACACGACCAGACATTTCGTTCAACGTCAACCTACTGTCACAGCATATGCATCATCCTCAACCGCAACACGTCTATCTCTTAAAACGTCTCCTTCGTTATATCCAAGGTACGCTTAATTTTTGTATTCCTATTCTCAAATCTAATCTCCGGCTATCGGCTTACTCTAATGCAGATTGGGCTGGCGATCCCATCTCACGGAAATCCACCTCTGGATATTGTTCTTATCTTGGCAACACATTGATTTCCTGGACGGTCAAGAAACAGACTACAGTCGCTCGCTCGTCTACGGAGTCAGAATACCGTTCGCTTGCTGCTCTTGCTGCCGACGTGATCTGGATCAGACGTATACTTGAGGACTTCGGTATCTCCCAAGATTCTCCCACAGATTTATTCTGTGACAACACATCGGCAATTGCATTGGCAAACAATCCGGTGTTTCACGCCCGCACAAAACACATTGAAATTGATCATCGATTCGTTCGTGATCACATTCAAAAAGGCACCATTCGAGTTCTGCCTATCAGCTCAAAAGAACAAGTTGCGGATATACTCACCAAGTCTCTCTCTACGCCAAGATTTCATGAACTACATCTCAAACTGCACGTTCTTCCAGAATCGTCAGTTTGAGGGGGGCTATTAGAATACTCTATACTTACATTTCATATCTGTATAACCACTTATGTTTCCTTATGTGTAGCTGTAGGATAACACTTATAAATACTTGTCTTCTGTACTTGTAAACATATGAATAATCAATAATTACTTTTCCTTTTCTCGGTTATCCTCTTCTCTGTGCAATGTACGCATGTTTCTTGCTCTCTTGAGTTCTACATGGTATCAGACGTGGCTTGACAATTCCGGCGACCATGGCGTCCTCCACCACCTCCCAGTCCGGCAACGACCAGGAAGCGACTACTTCGGCTCATCCGGTTCTTTCTTCTTCTCTCAAATCCATCCTCTCTATCCTCAAGAATATTGTCCAAAACCCTCTTTCACCGGATAACTATCCTCTTTGGAAATCCCAAATCCTCAAGATTTGTCGTGCTAACAGTTTTGAGTCCTATCTCGATCCCAACCATCCAATTCCCGACAAATTTCTTGTTTCGGCCACTAGCTCTACCTCCTCAAATCCTCTTTATCTGCAATGGCTTCTCAATGATCAAAATCTTGCGGCAGCCATATGCTCCACAATCTCTGCTTCGATTTTACCGTATGTCATTGATCTTGAATCTTCATCCGCTATTTGGACCGTTCTTCAAACTCGTTTCCAATCCACCAATCGATCGAAGGTCATTCAACTCAAAAATGAGCTCTCTCATACCTCTTTAAAGAACTCCTCCATGCTTTAGTATCTTAACGAAATAAAATCGTTGGTTGATCAAATAGCTGCTGCCGGCTCCAAAATTGATCCTGAAGATGTTATTCATCACATTCTGAATGGTCTTCCTCCGGCTTATCAGTCATTTAAAACGACTATCAGAACCATGACCCAATCTTTAAATCTTGATCAACTTTATTCTTTACTCATCAGTGAAGAAATTCATATTGCTTCCGATGCCGCTCGTTTCGCGAACCCAACTATCCCGGATACTGCTCTGTTCTCTTCCAGAGGTCGCAGCCGTCGCGGTCGAGGTCGTTTCAGCGGCTCTAGCACTTGTTCTACACAGCCTCCGGTCACCTGCCAGATATGTCTCAAACGTGGACATCTTGCTTCCGATTGTTGGCATCGTCTCAATGCTCAGTATGTTCCCAACCCTCCAAAGCCATCTCCGAAAGCTCTGGCAGCTGATTCAAAATTCTGCCTCCAATGACTGCTGGTATCTTGATTCCGGCGCGTCATCACATATGACTAAATCTCTGGAGAATCTCTCGATATCGAATCCATATCAAGGGTCCGATAGCATCACCATCGGCGACGGGAGCAACGTTAGCAGAGCTCATTTCGGCAAAGGCTTGCTACCGACTCCCTCTCGTAAGCTAACTCTGTCTCACATTCTTCACACACCGGCACTGCAATATAACTTACTTTCTATCTCACAGTTAACTCGTGATAACAACATTTCTATTATGTTTAAACCTAACGGATTTATCTTGAAGGACTTGACGACTCAGCAAATTCTTCTTAAAGGCCCGTGCAAGAATGGGTTATATCCCATCTCGATCCCTGAAGCTGCCTCTCCGCACAGTGCTCTCTACACCAGCAAGCGAAGCCCATCTATCTGGCATGTCCGTCTGGGGCATCCTAATCAGCAGTTGTTAAATCGTATTGCTGGTTGTAATCCTGAATTACGTATAAATAAGACAAATGTAACTTGTCATTCTTGTCATATGAACAAAGGTCACAAGCTGTCTTTTGAAAATTCTCCTAACCGCGAACAATCTGCGCTTGCTTTAATTCATTCCGATTTATGGGGTCATGCTCCTATACTTTCGCATTCTGGTTTCTTATACTATGTGATTTTTATTGACGATTACTCACGTTACACGTGAATTTTTTCTTTACGAAACAAGAATGAAGTTACCGCTGTTTTTATTCAATTTAAACTATTCATTGAATGTGCGTTATCTTCCAAAATTAAAAAGTTTCAATCCGATGGTGGCGGTGAGTATGTCAATACTCAGCTTACTCATTTCCTTCGTAC